>NC_080543.1:124884688-125172188 GCF_028640845.1 Ahaetulla prasina
CATTTTTTAAAAAATTCAGTCATGCAGGAAAACCATTTTTGAAGGAACCCTCACTATCTATTATTGAGGAATTTGGGTGGCTGTAAGATTTGGGTGGTTGAACAGATCTGGTTGAAGTGGGGGGAAAAAAGAAAGCTTGGTGGATTTCTAAATTAGATTGGAGAACATTTGAGGGCATTTCCATCCAAAGAACCTTCACCAGATTGAAAAAAACCCAGAATCATTCTCTTCCATGATATCAGCCATTTTGGAAAAATTGTTTCCCATTATAATTGTAGCAAAGGTAGCATTTTTATTTTGCACTGTTTTAGGACTCCCTGGAGATCAGCCTAATGCTGAAAAAGATTGAGGGCAAAAGAAGAAAGGGATGACAGAGAACGGGGTGGCTGAATGGAGTCACTGAAGCAGTCGGTGTGAGCTTAAATGTACTCCAGAGGATGTAGAGGATAGGAAGGCCTGGAGGAATATAGTCCATGGGGTCGTAATGGGTCGGACATGACTTCGCAACTAACTACAACAACAAGGCAGTATTTTCCCCAATGAAAGGAATCCCCTCCCCTCCCCTCCCCTCTGTTCCATTCCATTCCGTTCCGTTCCGTTCCGTTCCGTTCCATTCCATTCTATTCCATTCCATTCTATTCTATTCTATTCTATTCTATTCTATCTGTACTAGAGAATGGTGGCACAGTGGTTAGAGTGCAGTACTGCGGGCTACTTCTGCTGCCTGCCGGCTGCCTGCAATTTGGCAGTTCGAATCTCACCAGGCTCAAGGCTGACTCAGCCTTTCATCCTTCTGAGGTGGGTAAAATGAGGATTCAGATTGTTCGGGGCAATATGCTGACTCTGTAAATCACTTAGAAAGGGCTGTAAAGCAATGTAAAGTAGTATATAAGTCTAAGTGCTATTGCTGTTGCTACTATAGTTATGGGGGAAAAAATCTCTGTCAGATAAACAGTAAAATTAAATTTTAAAAGGTCTTATTTAAGAATAAAAAATATTTGATTTTCCCTGAGGAGATTTATAGGAAAAATTATCTGCTTGTGTGAAGTGACTTGAATTTACAATATTGATTTGCTATGTCTGTGTTACACCTGTTTAAAATTCCTTGAGTTTGGGATATAAAATTTTCCTTAGTAATGACCAGTTATTTATAAGAAGTTGGATTCTATATATTTCATTAAAATGAACTGAATTAAATCATGTGGGTTTAATTACATTCAAGTCATGATTTACTCGTTATATTGTTCTCATTCCTTGAGAATATGGGGAAATAATTTTTCTTCTTGGGAAAGAATATTTATATTGCTTTGATTAAAAAACAAAAAAATAAAATCTTGGCAGGTCCTTCATTGGTAAATTGTAACTATCAACATAACCCACCAGTTATTCTATTTAATGAACAGGGATAGCCTGAGGATATTATGCTCAATTTCTTTAAATTACTTTTTCTTTATTTTAATGGGAATGTGTAGTTAACAAAGAGAGATTTTCTTCAACGGTAAATCATTTTTCCTCTTCTGTTTCATTCTCCAAGCTAGGCAGTTTCTGCCTCAATAGTACTTCAAAAACAGTATGAGCAGAATGCAGCTCATCGCTCTGTGTGTCTGTGTGTCAAGAAATGTCAAGAGGGCCGATTAAGTGATTACATGATAGCAGCTACCCATCTGACTTTTTGCTCAACAGATACCTTTCTTGCTCAGCAGTAATAGCTGTGCCATATGGGCTTTTAGAAGAAAGGGGAAATATCTGAAATGGGTTTTGTCCAAATATCTTCATATGCATGGAGATGTCTGAACCGTGAGATGGATGGCAAATAAATGAGAGAGTGTTGGGGAGGGAGGGAGGGAGGAAGCGAGGGAGAAAGAGAGAGAGAGAGAGAGATGATATATAGATGATAGATAGATAGATAGATAGATAGATAGATAGATAGATAGATAGATAGATAGATAGATAGATAGATAGATAGGCAGGCAGGCAGGCAGGCAGGAAGGAAGGCAAGATAGATAGATAGATAGATAGATAGATAGATAGATAGATAGATAGATAGATAGATAGATAGATAGATAGATAGATAGATAGATAGATAGATAGAGGATGGATGGATGGATGGATGGATGGATAGATAGATAGATAGATAGGCAGGTAGGCAGGTAGGCAGGCAGGCAGGAAGGAAAGATATATATATAGATGATAGATGATATATGGAGAAAGATAGAGTGATAGGAAGGAAGGAAGGAAGGAAGGAAGGAAGGATAGATAAATACATAGATAGATAGATAGATAGATAGATAGATAGATAGATAGATAGATAGATAGATAGGATACAATTGCGTTTTTATTAACAGATTTCAATTTGTTGGGATTTTTTTATTACCCAAACACGTGTACATCCTCATTAACACCACACGTTTCTCTTCATTTTTGTGTTGCCTTCCCCACTTGAAAAAGACATGTCCTTGTTTTCTTGTTATTGTTTTCACACTGACTGGACGTTGTTTTTCATCTCAGTTTGGCTCCTGGTACCTTCTCCACTTTATAAAATGCCTAATTACGCTTCCCGATTCAGACGTCAACAAAGAGAATGAGTTGCCTGTCAATGGTGCTTGATGTTTTTCCTCTCCTCCATACGGCACAGTGTTTTGGGTCCATGCGTGCGTGTTCCTGAATGTGTGTGTGTGTGTGTGTGTGTGTGTGTGTGTGTGTGTGTGTGAATAAATCATACCTCATAGCTTTTTCTGAACTGCTGGGTTCTAAAAGCATGGGTTGGATTCTAAGGATTTTGAACCATTAGTGTTGCTTGGTTGAAATCTCATTGAGGTTATTTGCACCAAGCAGGGCTCCTTTGTACCCAGCGGTGTTTCCTTCCACGCTGTGCTGAAGTGCATTGTAAAGCCAGCTCTCCCAGCATTCCCTGCAAAAAAATGTGCAGAATAAATAATTAAATGGAATCAATGAATTTCTCTAGCTATAAAAGAATTCTTATTTCAAGTCAACAGGAAAATGCCTGGTGGATTTGATTAGGCTGCAGAATTATGGCTGAAAACAACAGCGGCACGAAAGATCAGATAAATATTTTTGTTTTCTTTTTCTTTTTTGTTTTCTTTTCTTTTTCTTTTTTTTTTTTGGAAAAAAAAATTGCTCATTCAACTCTGTTTTAAAATCAGTTCAGATATTCCCAGGGCACATTATTCCAAGACCTGAATTATTTATTTTAAGAATGTATTCTTTGAGATGCTTTGTTTTATGTGTTGGTTTATGAAAGTATACATTGATTTTGATGGCCACTCAACTCTTAGGCCTATTAGAGTATCCATGCTTAACTAATTGCATGGTGTTTTTTTTTTTTAGATTTTAGATCTACTTGGAAAAAGCAGGATTGAGGCACAGTCACATCTAAGGCTTCCCAAGTGCTACATCTGAAGATCATGCTTCAATAAATATGCTGTCTAATGTACAAGACCTATTACAGGAGGAAAAAGCATGCAATTAATATAACATGGATTGCATACATTAGTAGTCTAGCGGTCAAGGAATCTGGACTTAGACTGGAGAGACTAAGTCCCTTGTTTAAGCATAAAACTCATTGTATGACTTGTATGTCCATCTCTCAGTTCAACCTGAGAGAATAAGGTTTCTGTCTCTTAGTATCAGAGGTGGTATTCAGCCGGTTCAGGCCAGTTCGGGCTAAATGGTAGCGGAAATTTTAATTGGTTCGCCAAACCGTCAAATACCACCTCTGGCCCTGCCCCTGCCCTCCCGGTTGTTGGTCAACCATGCCCACTCACTCCCTGCTCTGCGGCTTGCCTGCCTAAACTCAGCTGCCTTCCCACGTGGTGCCTGCGCCCCAACTGAGCAGTCCTGATCTGCCTCCTCTAACCTACAGGTAAGCCTGCAAGTCGCACTATTTCCCCTCCCACCGTCCCCGGACTTGCGTGTCTGGCTAAGCTGCCATGTTGCTCTATTCCAGGCCACACTGGCTGTGGCCTAGCTTGCTTTCCGACCCTCCCCCCCCCGTCCCATCCCTGGGCTCGCATGCTGGTTAAGCCGCCACGTGGCTCCATCCATTCATAGGTGCTGCTTTTTGAGCAATTAACTACAACAGCAATAACATGAATATGTGATGATCTCACATGGTGAAGTCCCCAGCAAGGACAGTCAAACAGCGGGTGTGAAAGTGCTATTTGGTTGAAAGGGCTTGCACAGAGAAGTAGTTCATTTAACCCATTATCGTGGGGTCAGAGAACACCATTTTCACAATCAATTTGCAAAGAGAGTTCTCAGTGAACCACATCAGCCAAAACAGAAAGATTTCTCTTCCCATTCTCTGTCCATAGTGACCTCAAAGGTACCATTCATTGGACTTATAGCAGGGGTGAATTGCTCCCAGTTCGGACCGGATCGCCCGATCCGGTAGAGATGGCGGTGGATGATTCGGAGAACCGGTAGCAAAAATCCCTGCCCACCCCCCATGCCCAGATGAGCCACGCAGTCATCAGAGGTTGGTTTTTTTTTTACTTTTAAAAACACTTTTTCTTCAGCAGAAAAAATGCTTTTAAAAGTAAAAAAAAAAGCCTCTAATGATCGCACGACTCAGCTGGGATTGTCAGAGGCTTTTAAAAGTGTTTTTTCTACAGCCTCTTCGGCTGAAGAGGTTGTAGAAAAAATGTTTTTAAAAGTAAAAAAAAAAAAGTTGACCACGCCCACCTGTGAGTACATTACATTCCACCTCCCAAGCCATGCCCACAGAACAAATTGTAGTAACAAATTTTACATTTCACCACTGAGCTTTATAGCTCAGGCAAACCACTCAACTGGACCCATCATAAAGTCCCACTCTTCTACTGAAAAACATTACCCTAATAGGTTTCCTTAAAATAATTTAGTTTAGTTTCATTTCAACTCTCTAATTTGCATGTAAATAAATTTTCTTAGTGCTATATGGCACCTTCAAGGGAGATTCAAGTTTGCAAATCCAGCTTGACTGAGGAGAAAGAACACATCTTGAAGGCAAGAAGGTCTCCAAACAAATACCTTTTTTTTTTTTTTGAGCTGGTCCTTCCTTGAAATAGCCTTCTATCATCTTTCTCACTAGGTGGGTTTGCAGGTTGAAGCCTGGCATTCCAACCTATGCTTAGTTCATAAGATTATTTACCAAAACGTTCTACCTGTAAATGAGTACTTTAATTTCAACCGTAATAATACAAGGGCCATCAATAGATTTAAACTCATGTAATTTGCTCTAATCTTGATTGTAGGAATTTTTTTTTTTTAATTTGCATTTATATCCCACCCTTCTCCGAAGACTCAGGGCGGCTTACACTATGTCAAGCAATAGTCTTCATCCATTTGTATATTATATACAAAGTCAACTTATTGCCCCCAACAATCTGGGTCCTCATTTTACCTACCTTATAAAGTATGTGAGTCAACCTTGGGCCTGGTGGGACTTGAACCTGCAGTAATTGCAAGCAGCTGCTGTTAATAACAGACTGTCTTAGCAGTCTGAGCCACCAGAGGCCCAATATGACTTCTGCAATAGAATAGTAAATCTCTGGAACACTCTACCTGATCCTGTTGCTAGTCTCTCTAATCCCCATACCTTTTACATTAAACTGTCTACCGTGGACCTTTCATGTTTCTTTTTTTTTTTTTTTGGCACCGTAGGTGATGGCGGTGATCTTTACGATCACCAACCTCTGGATTTTGTGGAATCGCTAGGACAGCTTAAATCTGCAGTCCAGCGGTTCGAAAAACCCTCTCTTCGGGAGAAGAGGAGGGGGTGAGCAGAGGGCAGAGGTTGAATTTCCCTAAAGCCCCCGAGAAAAAAGGGGTTTGAAGGGTTAAGTTCCCTCCAGCAACCCGAAGAGCTCCAGATCCGAGGATTCTTCTGCTTTGGCGGAACCAATCACCACGACCAAACGTCGAGATTTATTTTGGACAATAAAGGATTATACCGGACAGAACGAAAGTGGGAGAACTTTATGCAAGTAGCCAAGCCGATTCCCCGTTACTTTGTAATAAGTTTGAAAACAGCAAGAAAATGGAGGCGAATTGTTAACAAGTTAACGAGTGGAAAGCGAAAGTGATACTTTCAGCGCTTGCCGTCTGCTCTTGGTAAATTGCATGTTATTTGCTACTTCAACTCTTTAACTCTTTGCTGCCTAGAATCTAGGAGAGATTTTCTTTTTAAATATTGCTTTAAAAAAGCTTTAAAAGACTGTGTTTCTCAGAGGTTAAGAAGATTTAAACTGAATATTAAGTTGGAAATAAATAAATAATTTTATAGAAGATGGCAGCCAAACAATTAAAGTCTACTGTAACAAAGGGCTCTGGAATCTCATCAGCTGGTGCCTCTCCAGCTCATACAGTGGAGACTAGAACATTGAACTTAGAGGCGGTACAAGAGAATTTAAAAGACTTTATGCAAGAAAAATTTAAAGTAATAACTGATGAGATGTCGGAAATGAAAGAGCAGATATCAGAAATTCAAGTGGAAATAAAGAAGTTAAGGAAGGATTTGTAATTGCAGTACAAAGTTTGGCAAATAATGTGATTTTATTGGAAGAGGAGGTTGAAGAAATTAAGCAACATAATTCAAAATTAGATAATAAAATGGCTGAATTTCAAAGTAAAATGGAAAAACAGATGATGAAATAGTTTTAATACAATATAGAAATATGAAATTTGCTCTAAAAATTCGTGGTCTGAAAGAGAATAAAGAAGAGGATTTAAGGGAAATTTTTTCTGAAGTATTTGCTGAGATATTAGCAGCTCGTCCAGCAGATGTGGCTTATCAAATTGATAAAATATATCGTGAATTCTTGGATAGCAAGGCAAAAAAGTTGCCAAGGGATGTTGTTATTTATTTTACAAATAGAACAGTGAGAAATCAGATTTTGCAAGCCTCATATAAGGGGAGAAGATTCAGATTGCTGGTCAGGATATTTTAATATTAAAGGAAATTCCACCAAAATGTTAAGGGCTAGAAAGGAATTTGCCTTCCTGGTGAATGAACTTAAAAAACGTCAGATTGAATATAGATGGGATATTCCAACTGGTATAATAGTATATTATGCAGGGAAAGTACATCGTCTCAATACAGTTGGAAAAGCGAGAGAATTTTATGTTGAGGCATTAAAAGTTGGAAGTCTTTCTCCACTGGATGCTAGAAGAAAGGAGACTGAAGTGAAGGAAAGAGAAGTGAAGCAGGTTCAAGAACAGATTGCGATGGAAGAAGATTTATTACAAGTGTTGGAAATACCTACGACGGGTCCAGATTCAAAAGAACAAAGGCTGACAAGAGCTGCTGCTAAACGCAAGGAACAAGAGATGAAGGCACAACAACAACTGGCAACTACTACAACGGAAACAGTGGGAGGAGCAAGGCCTAAAGCAAAATGTGATTTGCGGCTAGTGTTCCAAAAGTTTCTTTGGCCGATAATGGCAATTAAACTATTATCTTGGAATGTTAATGGTTTGAATTCACCAGAAGAGAAGGAAAGTATTTCACTATTTGAAACAATTTAAAAATGACATTACTTGTTTACAAGAAACACATATTAGATCTTTAGACCAGAAATATTTGATAAATTCAAAACTGGGAGTACATTTTGTTGCCTCCTCTTTGGAGAAAAAAAATGGTTTAGTTATATATATAAAGAAGGATATATCAGCAAAATTAATTGAGGTGGATAAGCAAGGAAGATACATTGCTATTGAACTCTTGTTGGAGGGAAAGAAGACATTATTAATAGGAGTTTATGCTTCGAATCAACAACAAGAAAATTTTTTCAAGTTTTTACATAAAAGAATAGTATTTTGGGATTATAAATCATATATATTAATGGGTGATTGGAATGGTGTGTTGGATACTCAAAAAGACAAAAAAAGCTTAAGGAAGATATCAAGCCGGGCGAAATTACCAAAGGCTTTTTTTGAAATGATGGAGGACTTGGAATTAAGAGATATTTGGAGAGAACATAATACAGAAGAGAGGGATTTTATCTTCTTTTCTGACAGGCACCAATCATTTTCGAGGATTGATTTTATTTTGATTACTAATGACTTGTATTCTAGAGTGAAGAAGACGAAGATTTGTTCAAGAACTTTATCTGATCATAGTCCAGTTTGGATTGAATTTGATCGGGAAAAGGAGGCTAGGAGATCATGGAGGTTGAATGAGAATTTGTTTAAATATGAACAAAATGTAAATGAATGTAAAAAACAAATGAAAGAATTTTTTATTATGAATATGAAAAAAGAGACATCTATAGAGATGATTTGGGACTCCAGTAAGGCTTATATGAGAGGAAATCTTATACAAATGAATATTAAATACAAAAATAAATTGCAGAAAAAGAAAAAGGAACTGGAAGAGGAAATTAAAAAGAAAGAACAATTATTGATAAATAGCCCAGGAAATAGTAAAATAAAAGAATCAATAAATATATTGAGAGGTCAGTTTAATATGTTGATGGCAGATCAAGTAGCAATTAATTTACAATATGTAAAACATAATACGTTTAATAATGCCAATAAGCCAGGAAGATGGCTTGCCTATTTAATAAGGAAAAAACAGAAATCACGAACGATTGATAAAATAGAATATAGGGGTAAGGAAGTTTATCAAAAGAACTTGATTAAAAAAGCATTTTTAGAGTATTATAGTAAGTTATATTCTAGGGATATGGTTGATGATACAGAGATAGAAAGATATTTACAACAACAAAATATTTGTGAGCTTACAGAAAATCAAAGAGAAGAACTGAATCAATTAATTACTTCAGAGGAAATTTTCTTAGCAATTAAACAACTTAAAATCGGTAAAGCACCAGGAACAGATGGTTTAACAGCTGTTTATTATAAAAATTTACAAAATGAGATGGTTGAACCACTTAAAGAGTTATTTAATAAAATTCAAATGGGAGGAGATGTTCCCCCTTCATGGAGGACAGCCTTTATTTCGTTAATACCGAAGGAAGATCGAGATGGTATTAAAGCAGAGAATTATAGGCCTATATCACTTTTAAATACTGATTACAAGATATTTACCAAGATATTGGCTAATAGATTAATGCCAGTGATGAATCAAATAATTCATAATGATCAGTCAGGATTTATTAAGGGTAGGCAAATGAGATATAATGTGAGGCAAATCGTAAATTTACTTGAATATTTGGAACAAAACAACCAAGTATCAGCGGCATTCCTTTTTTTGGATGCTGAAAAAGCTTTTGATAGATTGGATTGGCAGTTTTTGTTTAAAGTAATAGAAAAAATGCAATTTGGGGATTATTTTATTCATGCAATTAAAGCAATATATCAGAAGCAAACAGCACAAATAATAGTAAATGGTGGGTTAACAGAAACTTTTAAAATTGAGAAAGGAACGAGACAGGGATGTCCCTTGTCCCCATTACTTTTTATTTTAACTTTAGAAATTCTTCTGAATAACATACGTGGTTCCGATCGAATAAAGGGAATTAGAGTTAAACATCAAGATTATAGATTAAGAGCTTTTGCAGATGACCTGGTTGTTACTGTATCTCAACCAATATACTCAGTAATTGGTTTAAAAGATATAATTGGTCAGTATGGTAAAGTATCTGGATTTAAGGTGAATCAGCAAAAGACAAAGATGATAACTAAAAATATGAATATACAACAAAAAGAAGAGTTAGAAAGAACTTCAGGTTTTGAAATCGTTAAAAAGGTTAAATATTTAGGAATATATATTACAGCTTCAAATGTTAAATTATACAAAAATAATTATGAGGTATTGTGGCAGAAGGTATGGAAAGAAATGGAGAGTTGGAAGAAGTTACAACTATCTTTGCTGGGAAGAATAGCGGCTATAAAATGAATGTTTTGCCCAGGTTTTGTTTTGTTTCAAATGATACCGGTGTTTAAGAATGATATTAAATTACAGGAATGGCAAAAGGGATTAGTAAATTTGTATGGATGGGCAAAAACCAAGAATAAAATTAAAAGTAATGCAGGATATAAGGAAAGGGGGTCTTAAAATGCCTAATTTAAAATTGTATTATGAAGCAGTTGTTTTATCATTAATTACTGATTGGATTAATTTAACTGAGGAAAGAGTTCTGAATATAGAAGGTTATGGTTTGTTATATGGGTGGCATGCCTATTTATTATATGATAAGAAAGTTGATAAAATATTTAAAAATAATATAATTAGAAATGCATTATTGAGGGTTTGGAGGAAATATCAATACAAATTAGATGGAAAGATTCCAATATGGGCAAACCCGAGACACATGATAGAAAATATAAATATATATCAAAAGATGGAGGTAGTTACTTATAAAGAACTTCTTTGTATGGAAAAGGGGGAATTACAATTAAAATCTAGAGAAAAGATGGGGGAAGAAGGGAAAAATTATACATGGTTCCAATATGGACAACTACAAGCTAGATGGAAATTAGATCAAAAAATAGGTGTTAAGCAAATTGAGGATAATTTGTTAAAACAAATGAGAGATCAAGGTCAACAGCATATTAAGAGGTTGTATAATGTATTAGTAGAAATAGATTCAGAGACTGATTTGGTTAAGGATTGTATGATTAAGTGGGCACAAAATTTTCAGCAACCAATAATGTTGGAAACTTGGGAAAGAATTTGGGTGAGGAATGTTAAATTTACACAAGCGCAAAATATGAGAGAAAATTTTATAAGATGTTTTATAGATGGCATTTAGACCCCAAAAATTGTCATGTATGTATCCTAATGTACAGGCTAAATGCTGGAGATGTGATTGTGAAGATGCTACTTATTATCATATATGGTGGACTTGCAAAAAGTTAAAGCATTTTGGATTAAAGTATGGTGGATCATGCAGAATATTTTGAAAAGAAGATTAAGTTTACCCGCAGTTCTTTTTACTAGGAATAATTATGGATTGTACAGCTATAGAGACTAAATTGATTCTGAACTTAATAACAGCCATAAGACTTTTGATTGCTCAATATTGGAAGAAAGAAGAATTACCTACAATTGAAGAATGGACTCTTAAAGTATCAAATCTGGCAGAAATGGCAAAAATCTCTGCTTACTTGAAAGACTATACACAAGAAAAATATATTTTAGAATGGAAAATGTGGATTGATTATATTCAAAATAAGTATCAGATAAAAAAATATCAAATAGCATATGAGTAAATTTAGGAAATAATTTGTATTAGATATATTTTTGAAGGAGAGGGGAATTGAGAGTGTGAATAAGCGTGGAGAGACTAGAGATTATAATTTAGGAATTATTTTAGATTATGATTGTTAGTTTTGATACCCTGCATTTTGTTCTGGGAAGTCGGGGTGGGGGGTGGGGGGTAAAGGGGAGGGGAATTGGGGGGTTGAGGTTAGTGATGGAGTGATGGTTAATGTACAGGGATTATTGAAGATGTATAAATATAATTAATGTAGGGTCGGGTCTGACCAGTTGCCATTTTAGAACGGTGGGGAGGGAAAAAAGAGAGAGTAGGAGGTAGGAAAGAGGAGAAGAGGAAGGAAGAGGGGTAGAAGAGGGAGAAGAGTGTAGGGTGGAGGGAGGAGAGGAGGTAGATAAGAGAAGGAGAGGAAGGTTTGGAAAGTAAAAGAAGGTAGAAGAGGGAAGAAGGTTAAAAAGGGGGGTGGTGACTGGACAGGCCCGACTAATTGTATATAACTGTACATCGGATGAATTATTTGATATGATTGTAAAAATAAAACTTTTTTATACAAAAGACCTTTCATGTTTCTTAAGAGGTCCCTAAGGGGGAGTGCATAAGCGCATCAGCGTGCCTACCGTCCCTGTCCTACTGTTCCCAATTATATGTAATCATTCTATGTGTTGGCTATGTTTTGCCAATTTATATCCTTTTTTTTTTTTGGTGCCAAAACATTTTCATGTGTCCATGTCTGTGTCCACTCTGTTACTTGTTTTCTTGTATTTGTTGACAAATAAAATAAATAAATAATTTAGGACAAGGGATATGTTCTACAGGGAGCACAGGAATAAGAAATAAGTATAGGTAATATCATGAATACAATAGAACAATAGAGTTGGAAGTGACCTTGGAAGTCTTCTAGTCCAACCCCCTGCTTAGGCAGGAAGCCCTACACCACTTCAGACAAATGGTTATCTAACAACATCTTCTTAAAAACTTCTAGTGTTGGAGCATTCACAACTTCCAGAGGCAAGTTGTTCCACTGGTTAATTGTTCTAACGGTCAGGAAATTTCTCCTTAGTTCTAAGCTGCTTCTCTCCTTGATTAGTTTCCACCCATTGCTTCTTGTCCTGCCTTCAGGTGCCTTGGAGAATAGCTTGACTCTCTCTTCTTTGTGGCAGCCCCTGAGATATTGGAACACTGCTATCATGTCTCCCCTGGTCCTTCTCTTTATTAAACTAAACATACCCAGTTCCTGCAAGCGTTCTTCATGTGTTTTAGCCTCCAGTCATCTTTTTTGCTCTTCTCAGAAGCTCGTTTCAGAAGCTATTGTCTGCATGCATGTGTAAAGATACCAGTGGAAGATTTGGAAAGTTAGTGTTATTGTACATATGCGTTATTGGCTTCAGTAGCATACCACAGATCCAATTTATGCTTTTTCTAGGTTAAAAAAAGAAATCTAATTGCTCCCTTATAATACTATGCAAGGATGCTCAATTACAATGATCCTTTTTTTCATTCCCCAAAGTTGACATTTGCAACCAAACCAGCTGCACCGATTTCTTCCTGCTGTTGCCTAACAGTTTTACAGGCTGAGGTATATGAATTAGTGACCTTTGCAACTAGATTGGGAACTTTCAGCACTTCTCATAAAAATAATCAAAATCTCACCAGAGGAGATCAACATCCAATCATAAGGTGGCTGAAAGGAGCACCAATGCCAGAATAAGGCAACTCAATTCAATTCAAATCTTTATTGTCAGTGCACAACATACGTACAATGAGATTGGCTGAGCTCCCTCGGTGCCCCCTCCCCCACACAATACAACTCACAGTGAAGACAGAACATCCCATACCCAATAAATCATATTAACAAAACACCCAGCCCTATTGCACCAGTGTGAACATGTTACACATTGTGCCGGCCCTGCAGTCCATCATACTACATAGTTATGATGTTATTTCTCATTCAGCAAGAGGAGAACAGTGCGTAGGGACTTGCCTCTCCCCTCCGCTCAAGAAAGTAGAACTCTTGAAGGACTTAGCATTTCAAAAGAAAACTTTTAACAAAAGGAAGGTGATAGCAAGACAAACTGTCGTGTCCCACTCCGCACTCTGATGAACGAGTCAAGGAAGTCTGTGGCAAACTTGGCAACGAAGGCTCTGCAGCTTGCCAAGTCCCCTCGAGGTTTATCAGGGCAGGCAGGAGTCCAAGTTGTGACTTCAGCGATAGGGTCCGGTATCAGCAAACTTGATAAGACTTTGCTTGACTCAAGGTTGGAATGCCAAAAGCAGGTCCTTTATATAGGCTGTGGGGTGTGGCTCCATGACTCAGCATTTATCCAGGCCTGCCCCTCCCTTCCTTCTGCTGGCATCGCCTCTCAGATCTCCGGAAGCGAGGATCCTCCCACTTTGAATTGTCTTCTGCTGTTTGGGAAAGGGAGGGGTCAGAAGGAGTAGGCCTGAGCAATTCCAATACCTGGCTGGCTTTCTCTGACAGCTGAGCCAAAGGAACACACGCCATATGAGTGAGGTTTATCGGGCTTGTTTGTTCATTCCTGGAATCCTCTCCAGGCATGGGGCCAGGGCCGGGGGCTGGAGGCATGACAGGCCGTTCATCTTCATTATCAGACTCGGAATCTGATAACAGGCCCGGTTGGAGACGGGAGGGGCCTGGCTGAGGAGAAGAGGGAGGACAAGTCACAACACAAACAAAGCAGGATCTGAGGATTCCCAAACAATTTCGATAAGTTAAAGCAGTTAGAAACACACACCCCTCAGTCCAGTGTTGAATAAGCCAATCCACATGTGCAAAATTGTTTTGAGAATCGCAGGCTGAGAAGGTGATAAGAAGCTGTTCTCAGGCATCACTCGCTGGAGGCTCCGGAGCTGAGACAAAAAAGATGGATCTCTCCTCCCTTACATTCCCAAGAAAGTAAATCAAAGTACAGGATAGATAGGCACCAGGAAAAAAGCTATAAATTAAATAATGGACCCAGGCCCCCTCCTCACCAGAATGGCAGTGTCCCGATAGGGATCTATGAGACTAGATACAGTGTTAGAAAACCAGAGCCATTGTTATAGAAGAGTTATCACACTGTCAAGATGTAGATTCTCTCTGTTCCCAGGATTAAATTCAGATACAAACTGTTGTAAGCCTTGACGACACAATGCTGTTGGTGAACCTACTTGTTGTGCCTTGTCCTCCCTCCTCTCCTCAGCCGGGCCCCTCCCATCTCCTGCTATCTGAGTCAGAGTCTGATAATGAAGAGGAACGGCCTGGCATGCCTCCAGCCCCCAGCCCTGGCACCATGCCCAGAAAGAATGTCAGGAATGAGCAAACAAACCTCCCTCCTACAGCGTGTGAGCACGAAGCCAGCCAAGTGCTAGAATTGCCGGCAGCAGATCAGGAGGACAGAAAGTCACAGTGGATGGATCCCCGCTTCTGGAGAATGGAGAGGCGACGTCAGCAAAAGGAAGGGAGGGGAAGGCCTGGATAAGTGCTGAGTCATGGAGCCACACCCCAAGGCCTATATAAAGGATCTGCTTTTTGGCATTCCTTGAGTCAAGCAAAGTCTCATCTGGTTGCTGAAGTCACACCTTGGATTCCTGCCTGCCCTGAGAACTCTGACAGGAATTTGGCAAAGCTGCAGAGGCTTCGTGGCCACGCTTGATACAGACTTCCCAGATCCGGCCATCGGAGGGGGAGTGGGACACAACACTACTACATTGCAGATCCACCTTTCTCCTTCCTTGGGATAACTTTTCCATTCTAGATGCATCATTTATTGAATGGCTATTAGGACTTGGTGATCTCTCTTGGCATCTAACCAGTGGTGGAATGCTGCCGGTTTAACAACTGGTTTGGTAAGCATGCGCTTTGCACGCACATGCATGCTTCATGTGTGCCTAAAGCACTTGTGCACAGCGCTGAAAATGGAGCATTTAGAAGCTCAGCTGCTTACCTTCCAAGTCAGCAATGGTAAGTAGAACAGGAAGGGGGTGGGGAATCAGCTGTGCTGCGTGATTGAGATGAGCTACAAAGCAGGAAATAAAGGACAGGATAGAGTGGGGGCAGATGGGCGGGGCCAACTGATCGTCAGTGCTACTGGTTCGCCTGAAGTGGTCCGAACCGGCTGAATTACACCTCTGCATCTAACAACAGTAGCATTAAAAAAAAAGTTCAAATGTATCAAGAAGCCGTTAAATCAAAATCATTTGACAATGTAATGTCACTAATAATCAGCTTTATCGGCTACAATAGTATCCCAGCCTTAAAAGAAACCATGGCTTTGAATCCTTGTTAATGGAAAATAAAACTCCGATAGATGAGGGAATTATTTTCAGATTTGGAGGCATCAATATTTATATCTTTCTTTTCTTTGGTAAATCAGGCATTCTAGGCCTTATAGGGCAGTGGTGAAATTCAAATTTTTGCTATTACCTGTTCTGTGGGTGTGGCTTGGTGGGCATGGTGTGGCTTGGTGGGCGTGGCTTGGTGGGTGTGGCAGAGGAAGGATACTGCAAAATCTCCATGTCCACCCCACTCCAGGGGAAGGATACTGCAAAATCCCCATTCCCTTTCCACTCTGGGGCCAGCCAGAGGTGGTATTTGCTGGTTCTCCAAACTACTCAAAATTTCCGCTATCAGTTCTCCAGAACCTGTCAGATCCTGGAGGGGGGATATAGGGTTTTAAAAATGATATAAAATTCATTGTATTGAACTTGGAAAGCTACATAGAGATAGTATAACTTATGGAATAGTGGAGACAGATACTGTCTGCATCACTTAGCCAAAGTGCTCAGAATTCACGTTACTGAAATACGGAAGATTAATGCAAGAAAAAAAATATCACAGTGTCTTTAGGATGAGATTCTGCACCAAGTTATGCATGATGTCAGTGGGATTTAAACAGGCCCTGGTGTCTTATGATTGCCAGATTCACTTAGTGATTGCCATTGCCAAAGAGGAAATGTCTTATATTAAGACATTACATCTTCTGTATCACATTTTAATTTGCTCTGTTTGGATGAACCACTAATAACTAGTGCTATCACCTGGAGATTTGAGACTCTGGCATTTATACCTAACCTTTAGGGTACATGCATCTATTTTAGGAATTAAATTTAAAACAGTAGTGTGCACATATCATTAAAAAAAAAAGCATTAAACTTTGAGATATTTGAGGTCTACTTGCTTGGGAAAATGCCTTTATTATAGCGCATAAGTTTATGTTATTTAAATCTTTTCCATTGTTTCTGCTTAACTTCCCATCCCAAGCCGTAAAGGTGCCAAGAAAAGCTTTGTATTTCAAGCTCAACTGTCTGGAAGGGACATGGAAAAATGATTTGGTCAACAAGGGTTTTACTGGTCCTAGAAGGTCCAGTTAAATGTGTAGCCACTTCTTGATAGGTTTCTACAAAAAGAGTTGCTCCATGTTCAGATAGAGTTCACATACCATCTACTCAACGTAATCTTTGAATGCAGTGGTGAAATGCTCTGAAGTCTACTACTGATTTGCTTTGCAACCGGTACTCTTTGTGCACGCATGCAGGGTCCATATCAAATGCACGCTTCATGAGCATGCGTACTGCAGCTGCTACCATGCAGCGCTGAAAAAGGAGGGTTAAGAAACCTTTTCTAAGGTAAGTAGAACAGTGAGGGGGGACAACTGTGCCACGCGATTTAGATTTGCTAGAAAGCAGGATTTCCTATAATATAAATAGTTCAGCACAGCTGATCATCGGAAATACTGGTTCGCCCAAACTGGTAGCTTTTATTACTACCGGTTTGCCTGAACCGGTCTGAACAGTAGCATTTCACCCCTGTTTGAATGGCTTCATCATGAGCTACTGTCCAAATCAGGTGGGGATACAACTAACCCATTAAGTTCTCCCCATCTTCTATCTTGACCAACATGAACAATGGTAATGGGTTGGGCTTTTGAATGGTCTCTCAAGCTTCTTTGTTGTTGTTAGTTGCAAAGTCATGTCTGACCCATTGCAACCCCATGGACAACTTTCCTCCAGGCCTTCCTGTCCTCTACCATCCCTCAGAGACCATTTAAACCAGGGGTTTCCAACCTTGGTCCCTTTAAGACTTGTGGACTTCAACTCCCAGAGTCTCTCAGCCAACAAAGCTGGCTGAGGAACTCTGGGAGTTGAAGTCCACAAGTCGTAAAGGGACCAAGGTTGGAGACCCCTGGTTTAAACTCACTGACTGCTTCAGTGAGTCCATTCAGCCACCTCTTTCTCTGCCATCCCCTTCTTCTTTTTCCCTCAATAGTTCCCAGCATTAGGCTCTTCTCCAGTGAGTCCTTCTCATTAGGTGTCCAAAGTATATGAGTTTCATCTTCGGGATCTGACCTTCTAAAGATCAGCAAGCTTCTTAGGATGGCTTTATTTCTGAACCTCAATCAGTAAATTTTTCTTCCAAGGCATCCATAGTGGGACATCTCTTGCATGTCCTCTTCCAGATTTTGCTTTTCAAGGACAAGTGCTACCACTGAAGGATCAGTCCATAAAACCCATCATTGTCAGGGGAAAAGGAAAAACTGAGCATCAAGATTAAAGTAATGTTAGAGAAAGGTATGGGATTAAGATCATCCAGAAAATGATGGCACCCCCTTGATCTGATAATCAATATCAATATGAGCAGATCTTCAGTTTCACCAGGGAAAAAGGCTGAGACTTTTAACTCCCTGTATTTTAAATACCATAGAGACGGATTTGTCCTCCAAGAATGAGGTTTCTTCTTCTATGAATCAAACCATTACATTGAAGAAGGGGGAAATATATATAAATGGGAGGGCTTTTTAATTTACTGTTTGGATGCTGGACATCTGGGAGAGGGAGAGAGCGAGAGCGAATAGGATGAATGTTATGATTTTTCTTTGAGTGGCAAGACATGGCTGAAGGTTTAAGAGAGTGGAAAGGATTTATCTTCAACTTAGCTACAGTGTGCTAGGATTGTAAGGACTTAAATGTGATATATTACGGCTGAGCTGCTTTGAAAAGACACCCTTCGTGTCTTGACCAAGAAAATGGGAAAGGTGAAGAACATATGCTGAAGGGAGGAAACGAGGTAGCATAGGTTTGCCTTTGATTTTCATTATACCTTTTTATTTTTATTTATTTTATTATTATTATTATTTACATTTTTTTCCCAGTTGCAATGTATGGCTTTGAAAGTTGGATCATAAGAAAGGCTGAGCGCCAAAGAATTGAGGCCTTTGAACTCTGGTGCTGGAGAAGACTCTTGCAAGTCCCTTGGACTGCAAGGCGATCCAACCGGTCAGTCCTAGAGAACATCAACCCTGATTGCTCCTTAGAAGGCCAGATCCTGAAGATAAAACTCAAATATTTTGGCCACCTAATGAGAAGGAAGGACTCACTGGAGAAGAGCCTAATGCTGGGAAAGATTGAGGGCAAAAGAAGAAGGGGACGACAGAGAATGAAGTGGCTGGATGGAGTCACTGAAGCAGTCGGAGTGAGCTTAAATGGACTCTAGAGGATGGCAGAGGACATGAAGGCCTAGAGCAGGGGTGTCCAAACTTGGTCCCTTTAAGACTTTTGGACTTCAACTCCCAGAGTCCCTCAGCCAGCAAAGCTGGCTGAGGAACTCTGGGAATTGAAGTCCAAAAGTCTTAAATGGACTCTAGAGGATGGCAGAGGACATGAAGGCCTAGAGGAATGTTGTCCATGGGGCATGACTTCACAAGTAACAACAACAAGAACAACAATACATTTTTATAGAGACTCAACACCTCTTTGGGCCTTTTAACAGAATAACAGAATTGGAAGAGACTCTGGAAGTCTTCTAGTCCAACCCTCTGCTCAAGTAGGAAACCCTATACCATTTCAGACAAATGGTTGTCCAATCTCTTCTTAAAAACCTCCAGAAATGAAGCATCCATAACTTCTAGAGGCAAATCATTCCATTGATTAATTGTCCTAGTTGTCAAGAAATTTCTCCTTAGTTCTAGGTTGTCTATCTTCTTGATTAGTTTTCATCTTATTCTACCTTCCGGTTTTTTGAAGAATAGATTGACCCTCTCTTCTTTGTGGCAACTCTTTAGATATTGGAAGACTGCTATCATGTTATCCCTAGTCCTTCTTTTCATTAAATTACACATACCCAATTCCTGCAACTGTTCTTCATATGTTTTATCCTCTTCTAGGCTCCTAATCATCTTCGTTGCTTTTCTCTGTACTCTTTCTAGAGTTTCAACATCTTTTTTACATATATATTGTGGTGACCAAAACTCGATGCAATATTCCAAGTGTGGTTTTACCAAGGTGTTCTAAAGTGGTACTAATACTTCATGTGATCTTGATTCTACCCCTCTGTTAATTTAGCCTAGACCTGAGACTGGAGAAACTGAACGAGAGAAGCTGCATCATTTAAAACCATTTTGCCATTTTTCACCCTGTAATTACAGTTGCTTGTTAGGAGTAGTGTGGTAGCCTAGAGGTGGAGGTCTCGCCTCACAATCAGGAGCCTGTGAGCTCGATCCTAGGTAGAGGCAGGTATCAATGAGAATATATTTGCTGAACAGAACTCTACACTGGCAACAAGAAGGGCATTCAACCATTAAAATCTCTGCTAGCTCCATTCAGTTGCCCTGACTCCACCCCGCAAGGGATTATGGGGTTGTTAAAAGAAGAAGAATTACAGTTGCTTCTTCTGGAAATAAGTGCCATGTTAATATTTGCACTATTTTGGTCTCTCAAAGACCGTCAAAGACCCATAAAGAAACTAGCTGCAGCATTCAGACAAGTTTAACAGTAACAGAGTTGGATTGTGACCTAGACCAACATACCAAAAAAGAAAGAAACCTCCATTTAATTGATAATATACTATTTCCCTATTGCATTAGTTTTCATAAAGACAAATGACTCATGCAGGTAGAATTTTTTTAAAAAATATGCTGGAATTATATATTGTTTTCAGTGAGAACAATGGAAGCTAGAATAATGCTTAAGTCGGGAGAGATGGAAATGTGTCCTTATATAGTAACAACATTGTATTTTAATAACAATCACAGTTTCGGGAACTAAAACAATCTCCTTTTATTTGAGTGATGGGCATATAGAGTCATTAGTTTACTCAAGAGGAAATGTATATATAATTAGCAATCAATCAAATCTAATGAAAAAGAGAGATTGAAACACCTATCATTAAAATGGTAAGGATATAATTTTTTCTTCCTCCAAAATAGATTGAAGGAGAAAAAACAGACAATCTTCAGACAAAAAAGAAAAGAAAAGAAAAGAAAAAGTTTAGTCTTTTGCCATTCCTCTGGAGCAATCTATTACTTTTCTAAACAGGTTTTAGATGATCCATGGTTTGACACAAGATGTGCACATTCAGTTACGTTATATAACATGGTTGGAAGGGACCTTGGAAGTCTTCTAGTCCAATCCCTTGCTCAGGGAGGAAACCCTATATCAATTCAGACAAATGGTTGTTTAATCTCTTCTTAAAAACCTCCAATGTTGAAGAAACCACAACTTCTGGAGGCAACTTCCACTGATTAATTGTTTTAACTGTCAAAAATTTCTTCTTAATTCTAAGTTGTTTCTCTCCTTGATTGGTTTCCATCCATTGTTTCTTGCCCTGCCTTCAGATGCTTTGGAGAATAAGCTGTCCTCCTCTTCTTTGTGGCAATAGCACTTAGATTTATTATATCACTTTACAGTGCTTTACAGCCCTCTCTAAGTGGTTTACAGAGTCAGCCTATTGCCCCCAACAATTTGGGTCCTCATTTTACTCACCTCGGAAGGATGGAAGGCTGAGTCAACCTTGAGCCTGGTGAGATTTGAACTGAGAAATTGCAGGCAGCCGGCAGTCAGCAGAGGTAGCCTGCAGTACTGCACTCTAACCACTGCACCACTGCGGCTCATAGATATTGAAACACTGCTATCATGTCCCCCCTAGTCCTTCTTTTCACTAGACTAGACATGCCCAATTCCTGAAACCATTCTTTATATGTTTTAGTCTCCATTACCCCAATCATCGTTGTTGATCTTCTCTGCACTCTTTCTAAATTTTGAGAAAGCTATGTTGCATCTATACATGACTTAGTTTCCATGGCATCATTACATAATTTTGAAGCACGTGTAAATGTTTGATGAAGCAACGTCCATGTTTTCTTGCAAAGTGTGACTTCTGCTCTTTCCCACAACTTTGCAGGAGCATCAAGCGATGCTTGCACTCTGTATCCATCCGGTTGATAAATCTTTGTCAGCTGTTCTTCCATTGCTTGTACTGTATGACCCCACAGACGGTGCCCGTAAAGGTTAATTCAGTTTCTTCTGAAAACTGCAGTAAATATTCCTTACAGGGTGGGACAGGTTAGTATTGGAACATTTTAATTAAAAATGGTGCGAGCAGAGATAGCTGGGGTTGTTTCTCCTCTAATGAAAAGAAAGGATACAGAGAATTATCCTCTTTACATGTGCATAGATATCTCTAAACATGTTCTACTACAAAGTAAAATGGGAAATAGGGGCAAATGTCGGCATTTTGTTCCCACAGCATTGGAGGAAAAGATCAGTCAAGGAGAGAAGCAATCTAGAACTAAGGAGAAATTTCGTGTCAATGAGAACAATTCACCAGTTGCAATTCATAATAATAATAATAATAATAATAATAATAATAATAATAATAATAATAATAATAATAATAATAATAATAATAATAATATTTTAATTTGTATACCGTCCTTCTCCCGAAGGACTCAGGGCGGTGAACAGGCAAATAAAATACAAACAGAAACATACACAATAATTAAAACAACCCTTAAAAAACTGATTCAAATTTGCCAGAAAATTTAAAATAACATTACACCCCATAAAATTACAGAAATTTAAAACCCATCAAAATTCAATTAAAATTTAAAATTTAGAATTTAAAATCAGGCCAGTCCAGCCATACGAAATAAATAGGTTTTAAGTTCGCGGCGAAAGGTCCTAAGGTCAGGTAGTTGTCGAAGCCTGAGGGGAAGCTCATCCCACAGGGTAGGAGCCCCCACAGAAAAGGCCCTCCCCCTGGGGGCCACCGCTGACAGCACCCTGAGGAGTCCCTCTCTGTGGGAACGCACCGGACGCTGGGAGATAGAGGCCAGCAGTAGACAGTCCCGTAAGAAGTTGTGGGCGCTCCATCACTGGAGGTTTTCAAGAAGAGATTGGACAGCTATTTGTCTAGAATGGTATAGGACCGTGATGGCGAACCTACGGTACGTGTGCCAAAGCTGGCAAGCAGAGCCCTCTCTGCAGACCCACGAGCCGTTGCCCAGCTCAGCCCCATCACGCATGTGCATGCATGCCTCCTGCCAGCCAGCTAATTTTTGGGATGCGTGGGGGTGGGGGTGGGGCACATGCGGGAGATGTGCATGCACATGCAGGAGGGTGCACATGTTTGAGGGGTCGGGGTCTTGCAAACATGCTGTTGTGTCTCGCCCACTTTCACTGCAGCCGGGGCCTTCTTATCTGCTTCCAAATGCTGAGGAATGTCCTAGTATGCCTCCTGGCCCCAGCCCTGGCTCCATGCCCAGACAGGCTGAGGAGGAAGAAGTACCTCCAGCCCCCAGCTCTGGCTCCATGCCCAGGCAAATGGAGCAACTAGACCCCTCCCCCTCCCCCACAGCATGTGAGCCTGAGGAAGGTCAATTACCAACAGCTGCAGACTGGAGTTACCCTCGCTTCAGAAGAATTGATAGGCGGCGGCGACAGAAGGAAGGGAGGGGCAGGCCTGGATAAGTGCTGAGTCATGGAGCCACACCCCTAGGCCTATATAAAGGATCTGCTTTCTGGCATTCTCTGAGTCAGGCAAAGTCTAACATATCTTGCTGAAGTCACTTTCTGGTCTCCTGCCTGCCTTGAGAACTTTGCTAGGACTTTGGCAGAGCTGCAGAGGCACGCCTGATTCGGATTTCCCTGACCTGGTCGTCAGCGGAGGAGTGGGACATGACACATGCATGGGGGCGGGGATGGAGTGCGGGATGCTGTATGTCCACCCCCATAGCCCATTTTTGGGTTGGGGGGGCAAGGGAAGCATGGGAGTCATGCACAAATGTGCATAGGTGGTGGGGGGGGGTCATTGCATTATGGATGCTGGCACGCATGCGTACTGTTGCGTGTGAATGCCAGAGGTGGGTTTCAGCAGGTTCTGACCAGTTCTGGAGAACAAAAATTGTGAGTAGTTTGGAGAACTGGTAGTAAAAATTCTATTCTCTGCCTCCCAAGTCCCAGCTGATCAGGAGGAAATGGGGATTTTGCAGTAACCTTCCCCTGGAGTGGGGTGGGAATGGAGATTTTATAGCCTCTAGGGGATACGTCAACTCCATGACCTCCGGACCTTTTGACGCGAGCTAAAGATCTTTTTGTTTTATCACACAGGGCTGGCCTAATGTAGTTTTAAATATGGGTTTTATTATAGTTTTAGTCTATTTCGGCTTTAATCGAATTAGCTTTTTAAAATGTTTTTTTTTTTTTTTTTTGTGGAATCTGTTTTTTATTTGGCTGTAAACCGCCCTGAGTCTTTCAGGAGAAGGGTGGTATATAAATTAAATAAATAAAATAGTATTGTTCCCCTGCCACATCTACCAAGCCACACCTACCAAGCCAAGCCAAGCCACACCCACCAAGCCATGCCACACTCACCAAGCCACTCCCACCATGCCATGCCATGCCCACCAAGCCACACCCATAGAACCAGTAGTAATTTTTTTAGAAACCCACCACTGGTGCATGTGCACACTTTCGACACAGATCGAGAAAAAGGTTAGCCATCACTGGTATAGGTTAAGCAGGATGTTGGATGACAAGATCTACAAGGTCCCTTCCAACTCTGTTATTCTGTTATTTCATCTCTGCTCTTAACCTTTCCCTGAAAAGTAAACACACAAATTTGTTTTCCTTCTTAAAACTGTCACGGAGGCAACTTTTAAAAGAATCAGGATCAAATAGCTTTACTGGCAACTATTAGTCACAAAGCCAAATATTGGTAGACATTTTTTTTAAAAAAATGTTTAAAAATTATGCTTGCTTTCTTATTTCCCATAGCATCCAACGAGAAACTCATAATGTAACAGGGACATCAACCAGATGTTTAGAAAATTTAGAAATACACCGCCTTAGGTATGACCTAAGCGTAGCTCATAAAATCATCAGCCACAATGTCCTACCGGTCAATGACTACTTCAGCTTCAACCACAACAATACACGAGCACACAATAGATACAAACTTAAGGTAAACCGCACCAAACTCGATTGCAGAAAATACAACTTCAGCAACAGAGTGGTCAATGCCTGGAATGCACTACCTGACTCTGTGGTCTCATCCCCAAACCCTCCAAATTTTAACCTTAGACTGCCCATGGTTGACCTCACCCCATTCCTAAGAGGACTGTAAGGGGCATGCATAAGAGCACCAGCATGCCTACCGTCCCTGTCCTAATGTTCCCTTTAATGTATTCCCTTTATTCAATTCATGCTTATATATATTATCTAATATGTACTTGACAAAATAAATAAATAATAAATAAAATAAAAATTCTCCGACCATCCTGATTTTCTTGACACCAAATGTTTCTCCAGTCCTTCTTCAATACCATATTAGTGTTTTCAATTCTACAGAAAAATGAAATCACAAGATAATAATGTCCCAAGGTCCTTAAACCATCTCTTGCTGCTGTCATTTAAGATCAACAGTCTCCCCACAGATGAAGCCAGGATCTTGGCTCTAAAAAGTTGGTTGTCACAATGTAAAACAAGATGTGGAGACTCTAGAAAGAGTGCAGAGAAGAGCAGCAAAGATGATTAGGGGACTGGAGACTAAAACATATGAAGAACAGCTGCAGGAACTGGATATGTCTAGTTTTATGAAAAGAAGGACTAGGGGAGGCATGATATCAGTGTTCCAATATCTCAGGGACCGCCACAAAGAAGAGGGAGTCCCATCTATTCCCCAAGGCACCTGAAGGCAGGATAAGAAGCAAGGGTTGAAAAATAATCAAGGAGAGAAGCAACCTAGAACTAAGGAGAAATTTCCTGACACTTAGAACAATTAAAAAGTGGAACAACTTGCCTACATAAATTGTGAATGCTCCAACACTGGACGTTTTTAAGAAGAGATTGGATAATCATTTGTCTGAGGTGGTGTAGGGTTTCCTGCCTGGGCAGGGGGTTGGACTAGAAGATCTCCAAGGTCCCTTCCAACTCTGGTATTCTATTCTATTCTATTCTATTCTATTCTATTCTATTCTATTCTATTCTATTCTATTCTATTCTATTCTATTCTATTCTATTCTAAAAAGGTTTTGGGAATAGATAGTCCTGCTGTATTCACTGAAGCATATTCATCTGCTTTTTTAATACTTTGGCTAGCAAATCCCTCCAAATACTTATATGAAATATAAGTAAGTGTCTGTTTTGGCCACTGCCATTGATAGCATTGCTTTGAAAACAAAATCAGATGGGGTTGAGGGATTGGTTGATTGATTAAGATTGGTTCTAAATATTGGGAAGGAAGCAACTCCAATTGTTTCCCTACAGATTTACGGTATTTATGAGGATTGATATTTTGGATAAATCTTGCCAATCTTAGCAAAACTTTTGTCCCTATCTCTAAATAAGAATTTCCTCTTTTCAATACTTATCATATGTGTTTATAACATTGTGCCATGGTGGTGCAGTGGTTAGAATGCAGTGTTGCAGGCTAACTCTTCCCACAGTCAGGAGTTTGATCCTGGCTGGCTCAAGGTTGACTCAGCCTTCCATTCCTCTGAGGTCAGTAAAATGAGGAGCCAGATTGCTGGGGACAATATGCTGACTCTGTAAATCATTTTGTGAGGGCTGTAAAGTACTATGAAACTGTATATAAATCTAGGTGCTATTGCTATAATTCCAAAAATGTAACTAAAATATAGAGTAGATTTTATAATACATTCCCTGCTCTACTGAGTAGAGTAAATAGGGTAGAGTACAGTACAGTAGAGTAGAATAGAATAGAATAGAATAGAAGTTGGAAGGTACCTGGGAGGTTACTCATGAGAGTAACCAGCTTGGCAGACCAAAAACGGTCAAGGAATGAAGCCTACCATTGCTTCAGTGAGTGGGTGCTTTTTTGAAAAACAACAACAAAGAAGCAACCTAGAACTAAGGAGAAATTTCCTGACAGTTAGAACAATTAATCAGTGGAACAACTTGCCTGCAGAAGTTGTAAATGCTCCAACACTGGAAATTTTTAAGAAAATGTTGGATAACCATTTGTCTGAAATGGTGTAGGGTTTCCTGCCTGGGCAGGGGGTTGGACTAGAAGACCTCCAAGGTCCCTTCCAACTCTGATATTATTATTATTATTATTATTATTATTATTATTATTATTGTTGTTGTTGTTGTTGTTGTTGTTGTTGTTGTTATTATTATTATTATTATTATTATTATTATTATTATTATTATTATTATTAATTGAGAAAGCTTGCATCTGAGTGGATCCTTATCCAAACCAATGCATCTCATTTCCAAATAAACGTCATAATCTCTCTCTATATATAAAAAAGAAAACTTGCATCTATTACTAATAGAATACAAAGCAATAAATTCCCCAAAAAATTACCATTCCTTTCTTTGACAGACTCTGTGCTTTAGCAGTAGTACAAGCAAGAGCAATTGGAAAGGCTGTTATGGATCAAACTGGAAATTACAACAATGCTGACACTTGTTCTGAAGTAGAGAGTAAAAAATGCTTACGTGTAAAATCATTGTTCCTATGTTGATGGGTCTATTTATAAGTATCGGCGCTCTCCAAAGACCTGATGATGAACCAGTTAAAAAGAAGCCTACAGACTTCCAAACTTCTAAAATTAGGCGAGGGCCAGTGAGTTATGCTACAAAGGATGTTCTCGTTTCCCCTTATGTGTTTCTTTGTGTTTTCCCATTTTTTACTGCCTGCAAAAAAATGGTAACCGATGCTATCCCCCCCAAATAAAAAAAAAAAAAAAGCAGAGAAGGCTGCTTATTTTTATTAAACCTGAGTCAACAAAAATTAGACACAGGTTGTTCTTTCCAAAAGCACAAGAGGGATTTTAGTGTAAGATATTCCTATCCAAAAGAGGCCATAAACTCAGGTACGTAAGATGAACAGCAGGCCACTCGTCAATTAAGTGTGCAATTTTTCCCCCATTTTCGGGTCAGGTTGCAACCACGGAGAGAGTAAATGTTACTCCAAAGCTCTCTAATGCTGCCTACCCCAGTGTTAAGCAGGATAAGCAGTGTGTTGATGATCACATACCCGTCTTTTGCTTGGTTCTGAATACATGCAAATGATACATTTGCTTGCATGCAGGGGAGAGGAGATGCAATTTCACACTGTTTAACTTAGCAGGTGGTACCCATGTTTTGTTTTTTTAAAAAAAAGAATGAACACCTGCAGCAGAATCCTCTTAGAGAAAATCTCAGCTGGGATAAATGGCCCTTGTGCATAAAGAAAATGCCATTTTCATTCTGATTGGGACTGTTAACATTGCTATTTTGCTTGTTGGATATCAACCGAATAAACCCCCTTAGGTCTTTAAAGAGACAGATGCATTATGGCTCTGGACTAAATAGTGAGAAACATTTTAAATGAAACATCTTTACCTACAGATTAACAGAGTTGGAAGGGACCTTGTAGGTCATCTAGTCCAACCCCCCGCCCAAGCAGACCATTTTTGACAGATGGCAGTCCAGTTTCTTCTTGAAAGCTTCCACTGAGGAAGCTCCCAAAACTTCTGAAGGCAAGCTGTTCCTGTTGTAACCGAGGCCCAAGTAGTGATTACCAAACACAATTCAGCCCTGAACAAACTTATTTTGTTAAAACAGCTGAGAATGAATTAATTAGTCCAAAATGAATTTTTCATAAACAGTCTTGAGACCTTATCACCAACCTTTGTTGTCTTTGGCAACCTGCCAAAGGCTTTTCTTGGCAAAACCCCCACAAAGTTCAAGAAACGCTGACAAGAAGCAATGGAATCAATGTTGCTTTTCCACAAAGAACCCAACGGCTCACTGCTGCTCTTTTAAGCCTTATCTTCTGGCCTTACTCCTGAGTTGTCCTTTTTGCTTCAGCTGCTCTTGCCTTCTGGCAACTCTTCTTATGCATGCCCTAGGAACAGGCTCCTCCTGTTCCTCTGCCTCTCTGCTGTCCACGTCTGGAGGCTCCAGAGTCCACACATCGCTCCCAGATAGCCGTGGCCCCATCTCTGCTTCTGATGCAAAGCCCTCATCTGGGCCTTCCCCTGACTCCAGGACTGGCCCATCATCTTCCCCAGCCTTCTCACTCTCCGACTCCACTGCCAGCTCCATAGGCTGCTGGCGGACCACAAGAGTTCCATTGGTTGATTGCTCAATCTAAGAGTTTTTATTAGGAGGAGCAGGCTAAGTCCAAGGGAGGGGTCAAATGTGTCATAAGTCATGAGTCCCTGCATGTCTACAAGAGATCCAGCCTACCATGAATGCCTCTCTTATCTCCCACTCATTTCTGTTGACCACTAGTTGGTCAGATTCTTTTAGAGAGCTTAATATCAATAGCAATAGCACTTAGATTTATATACCATTTCACAGTGCTTTACAGCCCTGTCTAAGCAGTTTATAAAGTCAGCCTATTGCCCACAACAATCTGGGTCTTCACTTTCATTCGAGACAATGATGAATCCGCATACAGACGGGAGGTCGAACGACTAGCCTCGTGGTGCGACTGAAACAATCTGGAACTGAACACACTCAAAACCGTAGAAATGGTGGTAGACTTTAGGAGAAACCCTTCCATAATTCCACCTCTCACAATACTAGACAACACAATATCAGCAGTAGAAACCTTCAAATTTCTAGGCTTTTCCATATCGCAAGATCTAAAATGGACAGCTAACATCAAAAACATCATCAAAAAAGGACAGCAAAGAATGTTCTTTCTGTGCCAACTCAGAAAGCTCAAACTGTCGAAGGAGCTGCTGATCCAATTCTACAGAGGAATGATTGAGTCTGTCATCTGCACCTCTATAACTGTCTGGTTTGGTTCTACAACCCAATAAGACAGACACAGATTTCAGAGGATAATTAGAACTGCAGAAAAAATAATTGCTACCAACCTGCCTTCATTGAGGACCTGTATACTGCACAAATCAAGAAGAGGGCTGTGAAAATATTTACAGATCCCTCACATCCAGGACATAAACTGTTTCAACTGCTACCCTCAAAACGACGCTATAGAGCACTGCACACCAGAAAAACTAGACACAAGAACAGTTTTTTCCCGAAGGCCATCATTCTGCTAAACAAATAATTCCCTCAACACTGTCAAACTATTTACTAAATCGGCAATATTAATCTTTTCATCGTTCCCATCACCCATCTTCTTCCACTTATGACTGTTTGACTGTAACTTTGTTGCTGGTAATCCTTATGATTTATATTGATATTGATTGTTTCCTGATTGCTTATTTGTACCCTCTGATTATCATTAAGTGTTGTATCATTAAGTATTAAATTTGTACCCTATGCCCATCATTAATTGTTGTAAGTGTTGTACCTTGATGGAGGTATCTTTTCTTCTATGTAACCTGAGAGCATATGCACCAAGACAAATTCCTTGTGTGTCCAATCACACTTGGCCAATAAAAATTCTATTCTATTCTTTTCTAACCTTGAGCTGGTCAGGAGTGAACTCCTGGCGGTGGGCAGAGTTAACCTGCAATACTGGGTCATGGGTGGCTCAGGCTGTAAGATAGCCTGTTATTAAACACAGCTGCTTGCAATTACTGCAGGTTCTAGTCCCACCAGGCCCAAGGTTGACTCAGCCTTCCATCCTTTATAAGGTAGGTAAAATGAGGACCCAGATTGTTGGGGGGGGCAATAAGTTGACTTTGTATACAAATATACAAATAGGATGAGACTATTGCCTTACACAATGTAAGCTGCCCTGAGTCTTCGGAGAATGGCGGGGTATAAATGTAAAAAAAAAAAAATACTGCATTTTAACCACTGTGCCACTGTGGCTCTTAATCAGGCAATAAATCTTTATCATTCCAAAATCATTTGAACTGCCTGAATCTCCTGATTTCTTCAGCACTTGACATTTAGCCAGCTGTAGTTAACTCTGTTAAGTATCCTGTGATTGATTTTTTTTTGGGGGGGGATGGGGGAGAAATCACATCTTCTACTTCACCACTTGGCAAAGCTTTGTGGCAATGTAAATATCTGTGCCACAACTGATTTGGAAGAACCAATGGTGGGTTTCAAATTTTTTTACTACTGGTTTGGAGGGTGTGGCTTGGTGGGCGTGGCATGGCTTGGTGGGCGTGGCTTAGTGGGTGTGGCAGGGGAAGGATACTGGAAAATCCCCATTTCCTCCCGATCAGCTGGGACTTTGGAAGCAGAGAATAGATGGGGGTGGGGCCAGTCAGAATTTTTTACTACCGGTTCTCCGAACTACTCAAAATTTCCACTACAGGTTCTCCAGAACTGGTCAGAACCTGCTGAAACCCACCTCTGGAAAGAATGCACAACTGATGCCACAACTGAATTGGAGGAACCACGGTTGTTACTTTTTCACTGATAGCTGAATAGCAAAACAAGAACAAAAAGAGCAACAAGAAAATTGCAACACTAGGTCAGGATAATCCTTTCTCACAAGGATTATTGTGTGAGTCTCAGCCGCATTAACGACTGCCACATATCCTTGATATCCTGAAGGCCTCAGCCATAGGTAAAAAGTGTTTAATTAATTTTTAAAAAATTAATGAACTTTACATTTTCTTTCAAAACAACTTGGAAAACAATGTTCAACTGACATATATTGTTATTCATATGCAGTTATTCATACGTAGTTAATAACCGAGTGAGTAAAATAGTCCCACATAGGGAAATACACTCATTTTATAGTTATGCACAGGAAAATATGGAATTTAATTACTTTTGGGACACTAGTTTATTAGACTTCTAAATTAGTTAAACAAAAACATTTAAGGGCTGTGAAGATGCATTTTTAATATCTCCTTTGTGCTTAGATAATCTAGTCAGAATTAATCACATACATAGAAATGGACTTATAGATATGTTAAAGTATAGATATCCGCCAGTTGCGCCCCTTCCTTGACTGGGATGCCTTATGTACAGTCACTCATGCTCGCCTGATACGCCAGTTGAGTCCCTTCTTAGACCGGGATTCCCTATGCAGAGTCAATCACACCCTCGTCACTTCCCGCCTGGACTACTGCAACTCTCTCTACATGGGGCTCCCCTTGAAGAGCACCCGAAGGCTCCAGTTGGTTCAGAATGCAGCTGCGCAGGTGATAGAGGGAGCCACTCGTGGCTCCCATGTAACACCACTCCTGCGCAAGCTGCACTGGCTGCCTGTGGTCTTTCGGGTGCACTTCAAGGTGTTGGTTACCACCTTTAAAGCGCTCCATGGCTTAGGACCAGGTTACTTACGGGACTGCCTACTGCCACCGTTTGCCTCCCATCGACCCGTGTGCTCTCACAGGGAGGGACTCCTCAGGGTACCGTCAGCCAAGCAATGTCGGCTGGCGGCCCCCAGGGGAAGGGCCTTCTCTGTGGGGGCTCCCACCCTCTGGAACGAACTTCCCCCAGGACTTTGTCAACTTCCTGACCTTCGGACCTTTCGCCGCGAGCTGAAGACATATTTATTTATTCGCGCAGGACTGGCATAGAATTTTAGATGTTTTATTCGGTTTTAATTTTACTTAGTGGGTTTTATTGTTTTAAATGTATTTTAACTTGGAGCCATATTTAATAAGTTTTTTAATTATTGTTTTACTTTGTATTTATTCATTGTTGTTTTATCTGGCTGTGAACCGCCCTGAGTCCTTCGGGAGAAGGGCGGTATAAAAATTTAATTAATAAAATAAATTAATAAATAAAATAAAAGCAGGCAGTTGTTCTGGAGATATTATTGCTTTTGCCAAAATAAAGTTACATAAAATATAAAATGAAGTTTTTGTTCCTAGGTGATTTTAAGAGGTTTTTCCAGGGAATAAATGTCTTAAAAAAAAAAAAAAAAGAACAAAGCATTTCTTAGACTATTTTTTCCAGACAAGATATGGTACTCGTAGCATAGGTAGAATTCTATATTCTGAAGACTGCAATGTTGAGATACTATTATTTGTTTAATTATTGTGGATAATAATAGAAGATAAACAACAGCCCTCCAGTTTCAAATTTCAAATCTTTATTGTCAGTCCACAACGTATGTACAATGAGATTGGTTGAGCTCCCTCAGTGCACCCCACCCACCCACCCAAAGCAATACAACTCACAATGAAGACAGAAAATCATATTAACAAAACACCCAGTCCTATTGCACCAGTGTGAACATGTTACACATTGCGCGGGCCCTGCAGTCCATCATACTAAGTAGTTATGACGTTATTTCTCATTCAGGAGTCTGACAGCCCACGGATAAAAACTGTTCTTCAGCCTATTTATACAGCTGGCTATACTTCTATATCTCCTTCCTGATGGTAAAAGGGTAAAGAAGTGATGACAAGAATGAGAGTCGTCCCTGAGAATTCTCCTCACACTTCTAAGGCAGCGAGCCCTAGCAATCTTATCTAGTGGTATCAGGGGACAGCCCACAATGTTTTGGGCTGTGCTCACCAGATTTTTCTCTCCACGGCTGTCAGACTGGCATGCCATACCGTGATGCAATAAGTAATAAGGGATCTTGGAGTCCTAGTGGATAACCATTTAGATATGAGCCAGCAGTGTGCAGCAGCTGTTAAAAAAGCCAACACAGTTCTGGGCTGCATAAACAGAGGGATAGAATCAAGATCACGTGAAGTGTTAGTGCCACTTTATAATGCCTTGGTAAGGCCACACTTGGAATATTGCATCCAGTTTTGGTCGCCACGATGTAAAAAAGATGTTGAGACTCTAGAAAGAGTGCAGAGAAGAGCAACAAAGATGATTAGGGGACTGGAGGATAAAACATATGAAGAACGGTTGCAGGAACTGGGTATGTCTAGTTTAACAAAAAGAAGGACTAGGGGAGACATGATAGCTGTGTTCCAATATCTTAGGGGCTGCCACAAAGAAGAGGGAGTCAGGCTGTTCACCAAAGCACCTGAGGGTAGAACAAGAAGCAATGGGTGGAAACTGATCAAAGAAAGAAGCAACTTAGAACTAAGGAGAAATTTCCTGACAGTTAGAACAATTAATAAGTGGAACGACTTGCCTTCAGAAGTTGTGAATGCTCCAACACTGGAAATTTTTAAGAAAATGTTGGATAACCATCTGACTGAGATGGTGTAGGGTTTCCTGCCTGGGCAGGGGGTTGGACTAGAAGGCCTCCAAGGTCCCTTCCAACTCTGATGTTATGTTATGTTATGTTATGTTATGTTATGTTATGTTATGTTATGTTATGTTATGTTATGTTATGTTATGTTATGTTATGTTATGTTATGTTATGTTATGTTATGTTATGTTATGTTATGTTATGTTGTTATGTTATGTTATGTTATGTTAAGTGAGGACGTTTTCTATTGTGGACCGGTAAAAGGAAATCATCAGTTTCGGTGTGGCATAAAGATCAACCAAATCTAACCTGGGTCTGATGCCATAGCAATCTTTTGACGGGTGTTTATAAAGAAAATTATTCTCCTGGCTTAATTGGCGTCAAGGAATTGCCCATGAAAATGCATGCCACCTGCCAGAGTTCATTTTAGCTGCAGTCAAGTTCGACTTTGAAATTCCAATTACCATAAATGTTCCATCACCTGGGGAAAGATGCAAATCAGACAGGAGAAAAGACAAGACAGCAAAGCATGCTGGGCAGGTAGAAAACAGGAATCTGGTTAACCGAGTAGCTTCTTTCTTCCCTTCTGAGAGGTGAAATCCCATATCCCCATTGTACAAAATTTACGGGTTGTCGTGTTTACCGTTGAATTGCAAAAAACCTGAGAAAGGCTATCTTGCTTAGTTTGTGACTAAGGCACCTGGCTTTTGCTTTCCTGTCAGCAACATGTTTAGCAAATAAAAGCAGGTTCAAGTTAATGGCAGATTCTTTCTGGAGACAGAAAACACTTGTAATTCATGTTCCTTTTCAAGTGATTCAGCTCTCCTTCAGGGACCCTCATGATACGGGACCGCCTGCTGCCACCGATAGCCTCCCATCGACCTGTGCGCTCCCACAGGGAGGGTCTCCTTAGGGTGCCGTCAGCCAAACAATGTTGGCTGGCGACCCCCAGGGGGAGAGCTTTCTCTGTGGGGGCTCCTACCCTCTGGAATGAGCTTCCTCTGGGGTTACGATCACTCCCCGACCTCCGGGCCTTCCGACACGAGCTCAAGACCCTCTTGTTTCATCGCGCAGGCTTGGCCTAATTGTGTTATGGTTTTTAATTGGGATTTTATTATCGTTTTTAATAGTTTTAATGTGAGCCAAAATTTAATTAGATTTTTATAGTGTTTTTAATTTTTATTATGAATATTGTTTTATATTTGGCTGTGAACCGCCCTGAGTCCTTCGGGAGAAGGGCGGTATAGAAATTTAATAAATAAAATAAATAAATAAATAAATAATAACCTCTCCGAAGTCAGTCCATATAAGAAAGAAAAGTCCACAATCGTCAATGAAGTATGTGTTCTGTCAGGTTTTGTTCCAAAATCAATGATCATCTTTCTTTGGCTGAGTGCCCAAGACTGTTGAACAAGGGAGTTGTCACACACCTTGTAAACTCTAATATATATATATATTGGGGGTATGCTGTGTTTGTCTGATAAATCTTCACAACTTGTGACTTACCACAAACCCCAATGAGAGGTACGGGCATCAGAGGTCTTTTAGCCTTACTTCTTAAAGGGATGTGGAAGAAATAGCTCTTAAAGCAATCTACAGTAATGGCCCAAATTGTGGAAACCTTTTGGGAAAAGTGTATTTTCTAAAACTAGCTAATAACAGCACATTTTTTTGGGGGGGGGAGTAGTAATTATATATCAATGGAAAGATAATTTAATCAAGAATGTAATGCAATGACTTTTATGAAGGATTTGCTATTAGAACATCAGTTACAGTAAAAAGAAGAAAAGTGAAACAAATAGAAAAAAAATGAGATGTACAAAAATTATCACCGTAGAAAAAGTGAGATATACAAAAATTATTACCACGTCAGTTCATACTTAGTTGGGTAACCTTTAGCATGAATTACAGCCTTAAAACATCTTCCCATGGAGTGAACCAAGTCTTTTAGTTCTGCAGCTGTTCTAATGTGAAACCAAGACTGAAGGATTGCTTCTATTAACTGGGTTTTAATGCTGGGTTGCTTCTGACTAACCGACTCCATAGATTTTCAATTGGGTGAAGGTCTGAGCTATTCCCAGGCCATTCCAGCAGTGGAATAGGATTATTCTGAAACTCAAAAAAAAATGTGGTGTTATTAGCCATCAAACCTCTAAAATACACTTTTCCCAAAAGGTTTCCATAATTTTGGCCACTACTGTATCTATATCTATCTGCCTGCCTGCCTATATTATCCTATCATCTTTCTTTCTTTTTCTTTCTTTCTTTCTTTCTTTCTTTCTTTCTTTCTTTCTTTCTTTCTTTCTTTCTTTCCTTCCTTCCTTCCTTCCTTCCTTCCTTCCTTCCTTCCTTCTTTCCTTCTTTCTTTCTTTCTTTCTTTCTTTCTTTCTCTTCCTTCCTTCCTTCCTTTCTTTCTTTCTCCATCTCTACATCTATCTGGCTAACCATATATTCTATCTACTGAAGTCTGATCAGTTTCAGCAACACTGAAGTTAAAAACATGTAATAGGCTGAAGTCACCACTCCTGAAGATCAGAATGTTTGCCTGTTCTTAATCCAGCTGCTGCTTGAAGTTCTGACTGGGAAATCTGGTTGTATGAAAACTGGAGCTTTGTTGTCTTAGGAAGTCCTAGAAGAAAGAAACAATCTCAGTTTCCAAAACAGATGGTGAATAGGCATTCTGAACCTATGGCATGAGACAAAAGCAGGAGTGAATTATGCCTAATACTCTGATAAATACTACAGTCTTGAAAAGGGAATTGAAGAAAAAAAAAAAACAGCAGGTATCCAAAATCACTGGCTACCAAAAAAAAGGTTTATGCTCAACTAGTTCAGTTTGTGGATAAAAATTTCCTTTGCAAAGCAGTGTTACCATCACTCACATGGTATATTTTTATGCCATTTGGGTGCCTATCTATCCTTTTCTTTTTTTAAAAAAAATACTTATTGTAAACCAAAAGTCTGTTTGTTTACATATAATCTCTGAGATGGTTAAGAGATCTACTAAGGGGAACACCTCACTGATGTTTTCAATGTTATTTTCATAGCGGTCAATTAGTAAACAGCAAGAAAGAAAATACAGTAAGGATATAATCTTTGTGCCCTTTCAACTACATCTAGATTTTGATTTTTGTAACAGAGTTAATAATAGATTTGCCTCTATATTTCTATTAATGCATCCTGAATCAGCTTAAAATGTTGTTCTCCTTGTCCTTCTGATAGATAGATACGTAGATAGATAATAGATAAATAGATAATGGATAGATGGAGAGAGAGAGAGAGAATAGATAAATAGATGATGGATGGATGGATAGATAGATAGATAGATAGATAGATAGATAGATAGATAGATAGATAGATAGATAGATAATGGATAGATGGAAAGAGACAGATAATAGATAGAAGATGGATGGATGGATGGATGGATGGATGAATAGCTAGATAAATAGATAGATAATAAATAAATAAATAGATGATGGATAGATGGAGAGAGAGATAATAGATAAATAGATGTTGGATGGATGGCTAGATAGATGATAGATAGATAGATAGATAGATAGATAGATAGAGATAGATAGATAGATAAAAAGATGATGGAGAGATGGAGAAAGAGAGAAAATAGATAAATAGATGATAGATGGATGGATGGATGGATGGACGGAGGATGCATGCATGCATGCATGGATGGATAGATAGATAGATAGATAGATAGATAGATAGATAGATAGAAAGATAGATAATGGAGAGATGGAGAGAGAAATAATAGATAGATGATGGATGGATGGATAGATAGATAGATAGATAGATAGATAGATAGATAGATAGATAGATAGATAGATATAGATGATGGATAGATGGAGAGAGAGAGATAATAGATAAATAGATGATGGATGGATGGATGGATGGATGGATGGATGGATGGATGGATTTATTATTTATTTATTATTTAAATTTTTATACCGCCCTTCTCCCGAAGGACTCAGGGCGGTTCACAGCCAATTAAAATACACAATGATACAATAAATACAATTAAAATACAGTTAAAAAACTTATTGAATTGGCCAAGATTAAAATTTAGAATAAAAACCCATTAAAAAACCCATAAATTTAAAACTAACCCAGTCCAGCGCAGATGAATAAGTGAGTTTTAAGCTCGCGACGAAAGGTTCGGAGGTCCGGAAGTTGACGGAGTCCTGGGGGGAGTTCGTTCCAGAGGGCGGGAGCCCCACAGAAGGCCCTTCCTGGGCGTCGCCAGACGACACTGTCGCGCCGACGGCACCCTGAGGAGTCCCTCTCTGTGAGAGCGCACGGGTCGGTGAGAGGTATTCGGTAGCAGCAGGCGGTCCCGTAAATAGCCCGGCCCTATGCCATGGGCGCTTTAAAGGCGTTCACCAACACCTTGAAGCGCACCGGAAGGCCACAGGTAGCCAGTGCAGCCTGCGCAGGATAGGTGTCACTCGGGAGCCACGAGGGCTCCCTCTATCACCAGCAGCTGCATTCTGGACTAACTGAAGCCTCGGATGCCCCTCAAGGAGCCCCATGTGAGAGCATTGCAGTAATCCAGGCGAGGCGTCACAAGGGCGTGGTGACTGTGCACAAAGCATCCCGGTCTAGAAAGGCGCAACTGGCGCACCAGGCGAACCTGGTGGAAAGCTCTCCTGGAGGCGGCCGTCAGGTGGTCCTCAAAGACAACCGTTCATCCAGGAGAACGCCCAAGTTGCGCACCCTCTCCATCGGGGCCAATGACTCGCTCCCAACAGTCAGCCGTGGACTCAGCTGGCTGTACCGGGATGCCGGCATCCACAGCCACTCCCTCTTGGAGGATTGAGCTTGAGCCTGTTTCTCCCCATCCAGACCCGTCGGCTTCCAAACACCGGGACAGCACTTGATAGCTTCATTGGGGTGGCCGGTGTGGAAAAGTACAGCTGGGTGTCATCAGCGTACAGCTGGTACCTCACACGAAGCCACTGATGATCTCACCCAGCGGCTTCATATAGATGTTGAACAGAAGGGGCGAGAGAATCGACCCCTGCGGGACCCCACAAGTGAGGCGCCGCGGGGTCGACCTCTGCCCCCCCGCCAACACCGTCTGCGACCGGTCGGAGAGATAGGAGGAGAACCACCGATAAACGGTGCCTCCCACTCCCAATCCCTCCATCAGATGGATGGACTGATGGAGAGAGGGAAAAAAGAGTGATGGATGGATGGATAGTTTTCAAGGATCTATATGTAGCTGAAAATTCTTAAACTTTGGAGATTTGCTGTCTGAGTCAGATAATGAATTTTAAATCTGAATATGCTTTAGATAAATTCTGTTTTATTGTTTAAAACAATGAGTTATAACTCAGCATAATTTGATTTCACTGACAGGAAAGTTAGTTGTAAGTGTTTTATTTCTCTTAGTAGTTAGTATGAGTTTTGTTGACTATTTATGGAATTCTAATTCTGTTTCAACTTTGCTTAATTCAATTCTGCTGAGGGTGTTTTCTTTGTAACCCCAAAGTAATGATAATAATAATGACTTATTGGACATAATTGCATTCTAATGGATGCCCTCTTATCTTTGTTTTATAAATTATAAAGACCTCTAAAAGCATTATTTATAATTCTGCAACTTAAGGACCAGTGTGCTTTTGATGATTTCAAAGGGAGAGCTGCCATTGCTGTCATATTTTATTAATTGGATACTTAACTGCTGCTGTGTTATAAAGATAATATATAATTAGCTGAGATTCATTTTTAATGAATGTATCATTGATCAGTAACCATTCTTACTGAAGTTTTAGCATATTTATATTGGCTTTGTACTCAAAAGTCACTCTTAATCGTTTCCTGGATTATCGGTAATTGTATAATATTCACTTTCTCTCCTGGGTTAGTGCCTATTTATGGCAGTAATTAAAAAATGTACAACAGGCAATTGCGGCCCTGTGTGGTCTCAGTCTAATGTCAAGACAACTACAAAAATGTACTTACATCCATTAGACAATAGCCTAGTCCAGGTGTGTCAAACTCGCCATGTCATGTTACTATCATGGGACATTTTGTTATGTTTTTCCCATTCATGGAGCTGGGGTGGGTGTGGCCTGTATTTGATGCATCTGGCCCATAGGCCTCCAGTTTGACATCCCTGCCCTCGATAATCTAGTCTTCTAGTTTTTTTGTTTTTTGTTTACATTTATATCCCGCCCTTCTCTGAAGACTCAGGGCGGCTTACATTGTGTAAGGCAATAGTCTCATTCTATTTGTTTTTTTTTATTATTTGCATTTATATCCCGCCCTTCTCCGAAGACTCAGGGCGGCTTACTCTATGTCAAGCAATATCTTCATCCTTTTGTATATTATATACAAAGTCAACTTATTGCCCCCCAACAATCTGGGTCCTCATTTTACCTACCTTATAAAGGATGGAATGCTGAATCAACCTTGGGCCTGGTGGGACTGGAGCCTGCAGTAATTGCAAGCAGCTGTGTTTAATAACAGGCTTCTTACAGCTTTAAAACTCGTCACCTCCTCCACCTGGCTTGCCTCTGGCTCCTGGAGCTGAGCCAGAGAGGCCGGCTGTTCTGTCTCTGTCCTTACTTTGGAATAACGAGCAGGTCTACAGCCAGTGGGTTCATGGCTCCTATCAGTCCTGGCCAAGAAAACACAGCTGCCTGCCAAAAAGTTCAAAAAGATTAAGACTTCAGCTCACTTTGACACAGTTCAGCTAATTTGCTTCCCGTGGAACTGAGAGCAGTCCCAAAGCTCCTTATATATCCTGTGATGATGATGCCCATTCCCTTTGATGATGCCGCCTCTCTAATCTTCTGAAGCGCAGGTCGATCCAGGCTTGATTAGTATGATTATCAGCTGCGTCTGAAGGTGTAGCCTGAGGAAGGGAGGAATCAGGGGATTTCAGCCTCATTATGTCCTCCGAGTGGCCCAGTTTTAAAACTGTAAAGGTAGTCCTTGACTTACGACCACAACTGAGCCCAGAATTTATGTTACGACCTTTCTCGCCACAGTTGTTAAGTGAATCACGGCACTTGTTCAGTTGACATGGTTGTCAAATGAATCTGGCTTCCATTCCATTGATTTGGCTTGTCCGAAGGTCGCCAAAGGGGATCACGTGACCCCCCGGGACACTGCAACCATCATAAATATGAATCACTTCTCAAGCATCTGAATGTAAATCACATGACCAGGGGGATGCAGCAACAGTGCTAAGTGTGAAAAAGGGTCATAAGCAGTGGTGGGATTCAGACAGTTCGGACCGGTTTGGGAGAACCGGTTGTTAAATTACCCCTCCACCCTCCCACTATCAAAGCGGATCCTGGGCGCTGCGCTGCAATGGAAAAATGGGAAACAGAGTGGCCGCCACGAGGGAAGGAGGAGGAACAGGGAGAAGAAAGAGGGAAAGCGGCCTTCTCCTTCCCTCCCGCCGGTTGTTGTGGCTTCAGCCCCCCACCCCACCCCCAGACCTGGCCCCCTGCCTGAAAGTGACTCAGAGAGTGAGGAGTAAGGGCCGTCAGGGCTCCCTTCTGCAGGGCCAGTGTTGTGGCTCCAGCCCCCGAACCTGGCCCCATGTCCGAAAGTGACTCTGAGAATGAGGGGGAAGGGCTGGTAAGGCTTACCTCAGAAGCACCGATTCCTTTGGCCCGGCTCCAGGAGCCAGAACCAGGCCAGTCGGAGGACATAATGAGGCTGAAATCCCCTGATTCCTCCCTTCCTCAGGCTATGCCTTCAGACGCAGCTGATAATCATACTAATCAAGCCTGGATCGACCTGCGCTTCAGAAGATTAGAGAGGTGGCATCATCAAAGGGAATGGGCATCATCATCACAGGATATATAAGGAGCTTTGGGACTGCTCTCAGTTCCACAGGAAGCAAATTAGCTGAACTGTGTCAAAGTGAGCTGAAGTCTTAATCTGTTTGAACTTTTTGGCAGGCAGCTGCGTTTTCTTGGCCAGGACTGATAGGAGCCATGAACCCACTGGCTGTAGACCAGCTCGTTACTCCAAAATGAGGACAGAGACAGAACAGCCGGCCTCTCTGGCTCAGCTCCAGGAGCCAGAGGCAGGCCAGGTGGAGGAGGTGACGAGGCCTCTGTCTCCTGTATCTCTCCCCACCCAGGAAACGCTTCCAGACCCAGCTGTGGACAATCAGCCCTGGTTAGATCCCAGGTTTCGTAGACAAGAGAGGCAGGAACAACAGAAGCAGGGGTGTGGCAGGCCTAGAAAGTGCTGAGTCATGGAGCCACACCCCAAAGGGAATAAAAGCAGGAGGGGCTGCTATACTACTTCATGACGAACAAATCAACTGACTGGAGAAAACTTGAGCTGAACTATTTGACTGAGCATTTGGCCTGAATTGCTGTTTGCTCCTGACTTCCTGGTTGCTCCAGTAATGAGCTCTGTGACGCCGGCATCAAGGAGATAAAGAAACCCTTGGCAGATGAACGCTGGTTTGCTGCCAGAGCTGATAGTTGCCATAGACTAAATTGCTGGCTAATTGAATCAGTTCGCATGCCTCCTGGACTGAGATGAGGGACAGAACACCGGTCGCTCTGTTGTCCATTTCTCCATTGTAGCGCAGCGCCCAGGATTTGATAGCAGTGGGGGCAGTGGTGGTATTCAGCTGGTTCTATCTAGTTCAGGCAGACCAGTATCGGTGGCTGCGGGAGGCTCCGCCATACTCACCTGGACATCATCATGTCCCGTTTTTGATGCTCTATGAATGCATAGAAGGCCCTGCACATGCACGGAGGTGGCTCACATTTGCGCACCAGTAGCGAAGGTAAATGAATACCACCCTTGGGTGGGGGCGGGGTAATTTAACAACCGGTTTGCCCAGGGTCAGGTTGGCCATCGCGGGAGACTCATCCTGCATGTGCAGCGGATATGTAGAATAGGGCTTGGCCACGCCTCCCACAACAGCCAATCTTACCCTGGGCGGACCGGTTATTAAATTATTTGAATCCCACCACTGGTCACAAGTCACATTTTTCAGTGCTGTGGTAACGTCAAACGGTCATTAAGTGAACTATTGTAAATCGAGAGCTACCTGTATTGAATACAAATTAAGAAAACATTACCTTCTCAAGTTCACAGCAGCTCATTTTCATTTCCCCCAAATGATGGCATTATTCTGGACCATATCAACGATCTTACAATTACAAATGAGGGCTGCTGCCAAAATTTTATTCATTATTGTGTTCAGCAAGTGATCTCATTTGCTCTAGACCAAAAGAGGTGACAGGAAAAAATATGAACTAGGAATGGGGGACTAATATTTCAGCCTCGCGCAACCTTGGTTTCTAATGCATATTTTTGCAAACTTATCGTAGATCGTTAACTTAGTTCTGCAGAAGCTCATCTTCAAAGGACCTTGGTAGGCAGAAGAATGAGGGATAGACAGTAACTGTTACATTAGAAACTTCGAGAAACAAAACGGAATAACGGAATAACAGAGATGGACGGGATCTTATAGGTCACTTAGTTCAACCCTCCACCCAAGCAGGAGACCCTACACCATTTCTGACAGATGGAAGTCCAGGATCTTCTTGAAAGCCTCCAGTGATGAAGCTCCCACAACTTCTGAAGGCAACTTCTGTTGGTTGACTGTTCTCACTGTCAGAAAATTTCTCCTTATTTTTAGGTTGAATCTCTACTTGATCAGTTTCCATCCATTATTCCTTGTCTGGCTTTCGTGTGCTTTGGAAAACAGATTGACCCCCTCCTCTCTGTGGCAGCCCCTCAAATATTAGAACACTGCTATCATGGTTCTCCTAGTCCTTCTCTTTGCTAGACTAGCCATGGCCAGTTCCTGCAACCGTTCTTCATATGTTTTAGTCTTCAGTCCTCTAATCATCCTGGTTGTTCTTCTGGGCAAAGATCAATTATTTACATGTTAAACATTCCACACTATCTTTTTGGAAGCTTTAACCAAAAACTCTCTACTATTGACCTCACCCCATTCCTAAGAGGTCCGTAAGGGGCATGCATAAGAGCACAAACGTGCCTACTGTTCCTGTCCTATTGTTTCCTTTCATATATCCAATTAATATAGTTATCACATACTTATGCTCATATATATGCTTATATATTATATAGTTATTTTCATGCTTATGCTTATATATACTGTTGTGACAAAATAAATAAATAAAATAAAATAAATAAAAACAAGATAAGGGATGATTATTTTCCTGTAAGTAGACTATAATTTTATAGTTGTATGTGACATGGATTCTCCACGATACAGGTAGTCCTCAACTTACAGCCACAATGGACCCCAAAATTTATGCTGTTACGTGAAATGATTGTTAAATGAGTTTGGCCCCATTTTACAACCTTTCTTGCCACAGGGGTTAAGTCAATCACTGCATTTGTTAAGTGAGTAACCTGGTTCTTAATTAAACCTGGTTTCCCCATTGATTTTGTATGTCAGAAAGTTGCAAAAGGGGAATCACATGACCTTGGGACCCAGCAATGGTCATAAGTCTGCATCCGTTGCTAAGCGTGATCTGGATTTTGATCACACGATCATGGGGATGCTTCAAAGGTTGTAACTGTGAAAAATGGCCTTAAGTCACTTTTTTTCAGTCTGTTGTAATTCTGAACGGCCACTAAATGAACTGTTGTAAATCAAGGACTATCTGTACTAAAATTTGCAATCTCAGCTTTCTAGCTGTATACAAGTATAGAACGTGCATGCAAGAACATCTCCCTGCAGCAACTTAACTGATGTCACCAATACAGCTTTGAGGAAGTATTTATTTATTTTATTTATTTATTTTATTTGCATTTATATCCCGCCCTTCTCCAAAGACTCAGGGCGGCTTACACTATGTCAGGCAATAGTCTTCATCCATTTTGTATACTATATACAAAGTCAACTTATTGCCCCCCAACAATCTGGGTCCTCATTTTACCTACCTTATAAAGGATGGAAGGCTGAGTCAACCTTGGGCCTGGTGGGACTTGAACCTGCAATATTGCAAGCAGTTGCTGTTAATAACAGGCTGCATTAGCCTGTTGAGCCACCAGAGGCCCTATAAGTATGATGAGCTATGTCCTGTCTGCAGGGTTCTGAAATCTTAAAACACTCAAAGAGCCATTTATTTATTTATTTATTTATTTATTTCATATTTTTATACCGCCCTTCTCCGAAGACTCAGGGCGGTGTACAGCCAATAAAAAGACAAAAATCCCCCAAAATTTAAAATACACTATCAAATTTAAAAAACTGATTCAATCGCTGTAACATTAAAATATTAGCTCAAATTTATCAAAACTAAAACCTAGGTAAAACCCTATAAAAAACCCACTAAAATCCCCATACTAAAATCAATCAGGCCAGCCCCGCTTGGTGAAAAAAGAAAGTCTTGAGCTCGCGCTTAAAGGTCCAGAGATCAGTCCCACCGGCAGCTCATTCCATAAAGCCGGGGCCCCCACAGAGAACGCCCTTCCCCTGGGGGCCGCCAGCCGACATTGACTAGCCGACAGCACCCTAAGAAGACCCTCCCTGTGGGCGCGCACTGGATGTATCGGACAATGGGAGGTAACTGTCAGCAGCAGGCGGTCCCGTAAATATCCCGGTCCAATTTGGACCCATTCCCCATAGAAAAGAAAACACTGGGAGCCACAAAACCTGGGTGGGCGTGGGCAGCTCGACATCACTCACTCCCACCCAATCACATGAGCCCCCCCACAACCAAACTTACCAAGGTTTTGTGGCTCCTGATGTTTTCTTTTCTAATATCTTAATAATTGTGGCCCAAACCTACAGTAAGACATCTTGACAGCAAGATGCAAGACTGGGGGGAGGGGGTTACTTATTTATATAGCCATCCATCTCTTGCAAGTGGGAAGCTTAAAGGATTCAAAACAAACTTGCTAACAATTCCCCTCCACTTGACATCCAATCAGGGGTGAAATCCAGCAGGTTCTGACAGGTTCTGGAGAACCAGTAATGGAAATTTTGAGTAGTTCAGAGAACTGGCAATTACTACCGCTGGCTGGCACCAGAGTGGATTGGGGTGGGAATGGAGATATTGCAATATACTTCCCCCAGGAGTGGGGAGGGAATGGGGATTTTGAAGTATCCTTCCCCTACTATGTCCACCAAGACACGCCCACCAAGACACGCCATGCCCACCAAGACATGCCACACCCACCAAGACATGCCCATAGAACTGGTACTTAAAAAAAAATGGAGAGACGCTGTTTCTTCTAATCCCAGAAGGATTTCTCATGGCTTCTACAACACTGAGAGTTTTCTTATTTTGAGCAACATAAATTCTAGCGACACATTCACATTTCAGAATTTTTAGAGAAATATTCCGGCTAAAATGTATACATGCAGAGAGTGCATCAAGTTCTATCATTTTACTGATTTATTGAAACATATATTTGACCAAGGGGCCTCAAATTTTGCATGCAGTTTACCTATTGCATTATATATTTATAGACACGTTTCACCATCGTTTCTGCAAGGTTTCAAGGAATCATAATGTATTCATACTTATGTGCACTAACTTTCTAACACTGACCCTTGGGAAACGCTGACATTTTGAAGCGTCTTTTTGTTTAATCACCTTTAAAAGGTGTGTGATTTATTTCTAGTCTATTCTGAATTTTCCTAACCTCAGGGGTTAAATGTGGGATCAGATTATGAATTTAGGGAGATTAAAAAGATTTACAGTTTCAGTTAAAGATATGAAAGTTAAAGGTGTGGATTTACTTAAATCCACTGAAAACACGAAGCACATTCAGAATGGATAGTATGGGAAGCACTTGACTGCAGTTAGTAATTGTTACAAAACATACACATATGTTTGGTTCTTTCACTTAGACGGGAACCTGGTCTAAGAGTCTTGATTTTTTTTTAATCTTTAAAAAAACAGTCCTTTCAAAATGCACTTATTTTTTAACCCAGATTCGGTTGATCCAGTGGTGAAATCCAATTTTTTTTACTGCCGGTTCTGTTTGGGCATGGTGTGGCTTGGTGGGCATGGCAGGGGAAGGATATTACAAAATCTCCATTCCTACCCCAAACTGGGGCCAGCCAGAGGTGGTATTTGCAGATACTCTGAACTGCTCAAAATTTCTGCTATCGGTTCTCCAGAACCTGAAAGAACCTGCTGGATTTCACCCCTGGTCTGATCATAGCAGCTACCAAAGCTACAAGATGAAAACCAAATGCCTCCATGCCCTAAGACATTAAGGCATGTGGACTGAGTCGAGACATTGAAACATTGAAGGCTACTTCAGAAATTAAAGCCACAGCATCTGTCATGGAATTAAAGAGACGTAGGAGTAGAGTGCAGATGGACCAGAGAAGGTTGAAATGGGAAGCAAGCTAATAATAGTAATAAATCCCGAAACAACTGGAGCACCAGTTGAATATCTTCTGCATTGACTGAACTGATCAGTCAATTGCAGAAGGCAGCTTTCTTTGGAACGGCTTACATTCTGCGATGATACCTTTAAATATTATTGAACAGCATCTAGCTATCCCAGGTCCTTGGGAAGGATAAAGGTGGATGATAAGTGGATAAAAATATCAAATCCAGTCAATAACAACAACCATCCTCCTCCTCTTTGGGCATTGTGTATCAGTTCAGCAGTCCAATACAATGGCATCCCTAAATATTAGCATCCGATTATGAGCTTAATAGCAATCCAAACATTCTCAAACATTTACAGAAAGAGAAAAAGCTTATGCTTCTGGTTATTGCTTTCTAAGCTATGGTAAAGGTTTTCCTGTCCACTTGTGTCTGATTCTTGGCCACAGAACTCATTTCTGTTTCTTGGCCAAGGCAGCCACTGTTGTCCAAAGACATTTTGGATGATCATGTGGCCAGCATGACTATATGCCGCGACACACAGAACACTGTTACCTTCCCAGCAAAGTGGTAGCAATAGCACTTACACTTATACTGTATACTGCTTCACAGTGCTTTACAGCTCTCTCTAAGCCATTTACAGAGTCAGCAATCTGGGTCCTCGGAAGGATGGTAGGCTGAATCAACCTTGAGCTGGTGAGAATCGAATTGCTAAACTGCAGGTAGACGGCAGTCAGCAGAAGTAGCCTGCACTACTTCATTCTAACCACTGTGCCACCACAGCTCACGTGGTACCTATTAATCTACTTGCATTTGCCCGCTTTCGAACTGAGTCAGTCGGCAGTCAGGAGCTGAGGCAAGTAATGGGATCTCACCCCATTGCACGGCACTTGGGTCTCGAACCCAGACTGCCAGCTGACAGTCTTTAACCCCTGAGCTATCACTCCCCTCATTGATTTTTACAATACATTTAATACATTTTCAAGCATTGCAGATGTTGAAACCCCGATCTTTGCAGAGCATCATATTTTTCATTACTTCTTAAAAGTCATGCTTTGACCTCTTTCTAAGGATTATTTTTTTTTATTCCCTGATTTATGAGAAGCATCAGATTTGCCTGGAAAATTCAACAATGTGCCAGCTTCCTATCTTCTGCAACTTTACAACCCCATAAACTGGTTTCCATGCCTCTACTTACTTGTAAATGTTTTACTGTATGCCCAATGGGAAAAAAAAATGCAGTGGGAGATATAGAGTATTCTGTCAAATTATCCCTTAGTTCAATCTTATTCGCTGGCATTAAATATCAAAGGACAGAATCATACTTAAGCGTAGGGAGAAAATCGTTGCCTACTGACAACCAGGCAGGCTGGCTGTGGAGAGAATGATAAAAATATATATATTATAACATAATATTTAAAGGAAATAATATTTTCCCAGTGGAGAACATGTTCATTATTGTTTACGCTGAAAAGTAGGAATTAATTAAAAAAAAAAGTGATTTCAGAAAGAATGAGTTGTTCATTCGGATTAATGAAAAGGTTGAGATTTTAAAACTTTTTTTTAAAGGAAAAAACAGTTCTGGAAGAAAAGTATGCGGAATCTATGCAAACAGTGTTCTTAATTCTAAACCAAGGGTGTGAAACTCAAGGCTCATGGGCCGGATCCAGCCTGTGGGGTTCATAAATCCTGCCCACGGGGCCAGCCTGGAAATATCAAAGGACCAGCCTCAACGTGCCTCTGCTGGCTAAAATGGGCTATGTGTGGGCCCGACCCCATATGGCTTGTTTTCAGGCTCCATTGTCTCCCGGAGTGGTCTGCCTGCCAAAAATGGGCCACGTGGCCAAAATACGCGCAAAACACTTGCAGCCTGTTTTTGGCCAGCAGTGTGTTGCTGGAGGCGGGAAAGGCCCAAAATTGAGCATGGATGTGGGGGAGCCTTTGGAGGCCTCTATGTCGCCCAGTTTTGGCCAGCAAAGTGTTTCTGGAGGCTGGTAAGGCTAAAAATGAGCCACACAGAGGCCTTGGGAGGCATCTGCGCAACCCATTTTTGGCTAGAGGCCGGGGAGCAGGGGTGAAATGTAAAATTTGTTACTACCAGTTCTGTGGGCATGCCTTGGTGAGGGGGGTGTAAAGTGACTGGGTGGGCGTGGTCAACTTTTTTAAAATTATTTTTTAAAGCATTTTTTCTACAACCTCTTTGGCTGAAGAGCTTGTAAAAAAAATGCTTTTAAAAGCCTGGGATGATCAGGCAACTCAGCAGGGATCGCCAGAGGAAGAAAAGCTTTTAAAGGGTTCTGACGATTCCAGCTGAGTTGCCTGATCACCAGAACCCTTTTAAAGCATTTTTTAAACAACCTCTTTGACTGAAGAGGTTGTAAAAATGCTTTTAAAAGGTTCTGGCGATCAGGCAACTCAGCTGGGATCGCCAGAGGAGCCTTTTAAAAGCTTTTAAAGGGTTCTGACAATCCCAGCTGAGCCATGCGGTCATCAGAGGCTTTTTTTTAACTTTTAAAAGCATTTTTTTGGCCAAAGAAAAAATGCTTTTAAAAGTAAAAACAAAAAAACAAAAAACTCTGATGATCACCCGGCTAAACTGGTGCGGGGAGGTGTGGGGGCAGGAATTTTTGCTACCGGTTCTCTGAACCACCCGCTACCATTGCTACCGGATCGGGCTATCCGGTCCGAACTGAAAGTATTTCACTTCTGCCGGGGAGGCCGAAAATGGGGCACAGGGGGGGCCTCACACAGCCCATTTTAGCCAGCAGAGTCACCATGCACTGGTCCTTTGATATTTCCAGGCTGGCCCTGCAAGCTGGATTTAAGCACCCCGCAGGCTGGATTCAGCCCGCGGGCCTTGAGTTTGACACTCCTGGTTAAGGACTAAGAGCAATGCTTGCATGAATTCTGCATGTTTTTCTCGCAGAAAATTTCTGGCCAGCAGAGTGCTGCAGGAGGCCATGGAGAGTGAAAATGAGGTGTAGGGAGGGTGGGCAAACCCTATTGTAAAATCTAAACTTTCTCATTAATCTAAATGAACAACTCATTCTTTCTGAAATCACTTTTGTTTCTTCTTTATTAATTCCTACTTTTCAGTGTGAACAATAACGCACATGTTCTCCACATTTGCGGCCCATTTTTGGCCAGTAGAGTGCTGCAGGAGGCCATGGAGAGTGAAAATGAGGTGTAGGGGGGGAGTGGGCAACCCCCCCACCCCCTGTTTTGTCTTGTAAAGTGCTGCAGGAGGCCGTTCCGGCTGAAAACGGGGCAGAGGGGGCCGCACGCAGATCCCCGCATTGAGGGGTGAAATCCAAATTTTTTCCCTACTGGTTTTGTGGGTGTGGCTTGGTGGGTGTGGCAGGGGAAGGATATTACAAAATCTCCATTCCCACCCCACTCCAGGGGAAGGATATGGCAAAATCTCCATTCCTTCCCTTCCTGGGGGAAGGATATTGTAAAACCTCCATTCCCACCCCACCCCAGGGGAAGGATATGGCAAAATCTCCATTCCCACCCCACTCCAGGGGAAGGATATGGCAAAATCTCCATTCCCTCCCCTCCTGGGGGAAGGATATTGCAAAACCTCCATTCCCACCTCACTCCAGGGAAAGGATACTACAAAATCCCCATTCCTTCCCCTCCTGGGGGAAGGATATTGCAAAACCTCCATTCCCACCACACTCCAGGGGAAGGATATGGCAAAATCTCCATTCCCTCGCCTCCTGGGGGAAGGATATTGCAAAACCTCCATTCCCACCCCACTCCAGGGAAAGGATACTACAAAATCCCCATTCCTTCTCCACCTGGGGGAAGAATATTGCAAAATCTCCATTCCCTCCCTTCCTGGGGGAAGGATATTGCAAAATCTCCATTCCCACCCCACTCTGAGGCCAGCCAGAGGTGGTATTTGCCAGTGCAGTATACAGGTCCTCAATGGAAGGCAGGTTGATAGCAATTGTTTTTTTCTGCTGTTCTAATTATCCATTGAAGTCTGTGCCTGTCTTGTTGGGTTGCAGAATATTATTAGATAGTAATAATAATTACATATTAAGAATATTAATACAGATAGAAATAAAGTTAAAACAAAGGAACAAAACAAAATGTGGACCTCATAAGAAACCATGGCAGCTGCTTGGACAGGATGGTTTTGCACATTCATTATAGTGTTTTCTTTTGTTTAGACTCCCTGGTAGATAATTGCTGGCAATATTCATTCCCATAATTTATCTCAGATGGGGAGTTCATAAAAAATCTAGTGCCGAAAGTGCTATGTGGGTCATCAAATACAACCTATTATAAATGAACAAGAGTCCGTCATTTCCTTGAGTAATTGGCTTGATTGATGAATGGCTGGCTGGCTTGCTTGATTGGTTGGATTTATACCCCACTATAATTGACTAAAGGGACACGGTGGCTCAGGGGCTAGGACATTGAGCTTGTCGATCGAAAGGTCGACAGCTCAGCGGTTTGAATCCCTAGTGCTGCCGTGTAACGGGGTGAACTCCCGTTACTTGTCCCAGCTTCTGCCAACCTAGCAGTTTCGAAAGCATGTAAAAATGCAAGTAGAAAAAATAGGGACCACCTTTGGTGGGAAGGTAACAGCATTCCGTGAGCCTTTGGTGTTGAGTCATGCCAGCCACATGACCACGGAGACGTCTTCAGACAGTGCTGGCTCTTCGGCTTTGAAATGGAGATGAGCACCGCCCCCTAGAATCGGCAACGACTAGCATATATGTGCAAGGAGAACCTTTACCTTTACCTTTATAATTGACTATCCATTGGTGGCACTTTTTTAAAAAAAATAATAATCAGAATTTTTTTTCCAGTATCTGGAGTTCAATACTTGGTGTCCTGCCATCTGAAACAACAGAGGAAAGAAATCTTCACTTTATTCAATAGGACTTCTTTTTCCTATATTTTAAAAATTATGGGGAGTTGGTGAAATTTGAATTTTAGTATAAATTAGTACAAAGGTATCTAAATTTAAAAATGAAAAAGAAAAATATTCTCATGCCCTTCCTCAATCCTTCCAAAGCTAAATATCTCTTCATATCCCTTTGTAAAATGCAGTTTCTGGATTTTTTAAAATTAGTTTCTAATGACTAATTGTGATTTTTGTTAGTTACGAATAGAATAGAATAGAATAGAATAGAATAGAATAGAATAGAATAGAATAGAATAGAATAGAATAGAATAGAATAGAATAGAATTCTTTATTGGCCAAATATGATTGGACACACAAGGAATTTTTCTTTGGTGCATATGCTTTCAGTGTATATAAAAAGAAAAATACATTTGTTGAGAATCATAAGGTACAACACTTAATGATAGTCATAGGGTACAGATAAGCAATCAAATCATACTAGGAAACTATCAATATAAATCGTAAGGATACAGCAACAAGTTACAGTCATATAGTCATAAGTGGGAGGAAATGGGTGACAGGAACAGTGAGAAGACTAATAGTAATAGTAGAGCAGACTTAGTGAACAGTTTGACAGTGGTGAGGGGATCATTTGTTTAGCAGAGTGATGGCCTTCGGGAAAAAACTGTTCTTGTGTCTAGTTGTTCTGGTGTGCAGTGCTCTATAGCATCGTTTTGAGGGTAGGAGTTGAAACAATTTATGTCCAGGATGCGAGGGGTCTGTAAATATTTTCACAGCCCTCTTTTTGACTTGTGCAGTATATATGGAAGGCAGGTTGGTAGCCATTGTTTTTTTCTGCAGTTCTAATTATCCTCTGAAGTCTGTGTCTGTCTTGTTAGCTTGCAGAACCAAACCAGACAGTTGAAAGGTAAAATATACACCTAAGTGCGTTACAAAGTAGAAAATAATGCATCAAACTTTATTTACACCAAAAGTATCCTTAGAGACATTAAGGTTAAGTTATTAGGGTTAGAGGATTTTTTTAAAAAAAATATTTATTTTGGAAATTGATCTGCTTATAGGAAAACACCATCTCTTCTCTCAAATAAAGCAGGAGGGTGATTCCTAGTGCCAGGTTTGGTACCATGGACAGCTCTAGAGGACAATCAATACTGATTCAATTACAGTTTCTGCACAAGGTTGATCTTCATCTTGAACCAGAAAATCTTTTACCCCCTTTCATTAACTGTTGTTGTTAGAACATCAAGATTAGCCAGATTAAATGCTAATCTGTGAAAAACCCAGAAGATATTAGAGTAATGCTTAGGGAGAGGCGGGGAAAAAATCCATTATAAAGGCTGATGTTAAAGTAATGGTGTTACATATATCATGGGGGAGCTACCTTCCTGTTGATGCAGCCTGCGATTTGATGCACATTTTCTGCAGACATATCACATATGCAATTTGTAGTCAACCATTATTCCATACTCCCTCTTTTTTTCGGAGGAGGGTGGCAAGGGCTATTATTAAATTAGATTTACCCTTCCCCTGATCCTACATATGTTATACTGGTTTCTGTTTCTTAAGCAAATAACTTTTGTGCCTCTCATCTTCTTATTTTCAGCCGGTTCTCTAAGCAATCAAGCTTAGTTTTATTTACATCTTCTAGCATATTAGCCGTCCTATCTAATTTCATGTCAACTATAAATCCGATACTCATTCTCCCCTCCCCCCCCCACTTCATTCAGATATTTAATGCAAACAAGAGTGCTAGTCCTAGGAGGGATTCTTGTTGATACCTGGCTTAAAAGCATAATATTGGAAATTATTTCATGTTTTAAATTGTTGTGGGCATTTGCAGAACTGAGTGCAAGTAATCTTTTGACGCATAAGATAGGAAATGGCTAGTAGGATTTGTTTTTTTTTTTAATTTATTTACATTTATATCCCGCCCTTCTCTGAAGACTCAGGGCGGCTTACAGTGTGTAAGGCAATAGTCTCATCCTATTTGTATATTTACAAAGTCAACTTATTGCCCCCCCAACAATCTGGGTCCTCATTTTACCTACCTTATAAAGGATGGAAGGCTGAGTCAACCTTGGGCCTGGTGGGATTCGAGCCTGCAGTAATTGCAGATTGCTGTGTTTTAATAACAGGCTATCTTACAGCCTGAGCCACCACGGCCCTTGTTGTTGTTGTTGTTCCTTGTAATGTCCACAAAGGCTTCTGACAAATGGAGATAGCTCTGGTTTAATTTTTCTAGCCAAGAACTATTGCAGTGTGGTGCTTTACAGAGGTATTGCCCTCTAAACTTCTCTTCATTAAAAGTTTTCTAAATAGCCAGTAGATTTTAAATAACATTTCTCCCACCTCATCCCACCTCATCATCCAGAGAAATAAAACAATTACAAATCCAATTTAATACAATATTTATTACAAATATCCAATGTTTCCAATGGACATATGTAAATGTTTTAAATAGGATTACGGACTCTGTTGCTCAACCTATTTTTGCTCTGAAGGACAAATATATTCTGGTTCCAAATGAACCCTTGTTAAAGTTTATCTAAGTAAAATAATGGCGGGTGAAGCATGTAATTAGATAAGAAATAATTCCAGAAGCTTCATAATTGAATGAGCTCAAAATAAAGAGCTAGGCAAATGGATTATTAGCATGAATTCATTTCCCGGATTATTGTTTTTGTTGTTGTTGTTGTTTTTTAGAAAAAAAAGAAGAAATCTGAAAGTCCAAACTTCAAAATCGAAATCAAAGCTGCGTTGAAACTGATTAGCCAGAAATAAGAGTCAGAAATTTAAACAATGCTTTATTATTTTTCCAGATTATTGTTTACTGTCCCAGAGGTTTAAGGAGAAATATTAAATACAGTCAGTCTCATTACATTTTGAGGGTGCACAATGGCTCAGCGGTTAAAAAGGCTGAGCTTGTCAGCTGGAAAGCTGACAGCCCAGTTCGAGACCCTAGCATCATGCAACAGGGTGAGCTCCCGTTCCTAGCCTTAGCTCCTGCCCACCTAGCAGTTCGAAAACATGGAAATGCGAGTAGATTAATAGGTACCATTTTGATAGAAAGGTTACAGCAATGCCTACATGATCATGGAAAATGTCTTTCGACAATGCTGGCTCTCTCAGCTAAGAAATGGAGATAAGCACTATGCCCTAGAGCCATGATGGCGAACCTATGGCATGCGTGCCAGATATGGCACGCAGAACCCTCTCTGTGAGCACACATGCTGTCACCCCAGCCCAGTTCCAATCACGATTTTCCATGTTTCACTCAATCAATTCCAACTTCTCGCGAAAGAAAAAGATCTTGCGAAGTTGGAATTGATTGAGTGAACTTTTTCACTCGCACGTGTTGTGTCCTCCTCGCCTCTGTCCGAACGATGGCTTAATTAGCCGGCTCTTATCAGCTCTGGCAACAAAAGAATCAGCGTCTGCCAAGAGCCCTCGATAGCTGCCAAAACGCTGGTGAGTCACAACCTTCAGCTCTAGTCAATCCGTGGATTTGCCTGATACAAAGAGACACACCAGCTCTTGCTGCCTTTTATATCCTGTGGGGTGTGGCTCCATGACTCAGCACTTCCTAGGCCTGCCCCTCCCCTGTTTCTGTCGTTCCCTTCTCTCCTGCCTACGAAACCTGGGATTGAGCCAAGCCTGATTGCTGTCAGCTGGGTCTGCAGGCATGGCCGGGGGCGGGGGGGGGGAAGAGTCAGGAGAAGGCGGCCTCATTATCTCTTTCACTTGGCCTGTTTCTGGCTCCTGGAGCTGATCCAGGGAGGCCGGTGCTTCCGAGGTAAGTCCTGACGGCCCTTCCCCCTCACTGTCCAAATCACTTTCTGGCAGCAGGCCCGGCTCTGAGTCACTTTCGGGCATGGGGCCAGGTTCAGGGGCGGGAGCCACAACAGCACGCTTCACAATGGGGGAAGCAGGGGTCCCTTCCTCCTTCTAAAGCCTATTACAACGCAGAGCCACAATGTGACCCATGCGGCTCTTTCACCCATTTAAGGAAGCTGAGCAGTGATGGCTGTGGTCGTGGGGATGGTGGCAGCAGACCCATCAGGGCTGCTCCCCCCTCCTCAGAAAGCTGGGCCTGGAGGAGCATGGGATGAGTGCCAGAGGGTCAGAAAGCATGTTCCCACGTCTCCACAACATACATTTCCAGCGCACGCTCCTCTGTCCTGAAGTTTGGGCACTCAGTCCCTAAAAGGTTTGCCATCACTACCCTGGAGTCAGATATGAATGGACTGGGGAAACTTTACCAAACACAGCATTATGTCACTCATGTTATGTTGCTCAGGCTTATATTACCATTTTCACTTTTGCAGATATCTGTCAAAATGACCCCTTAGGTCTACCTGAGAAAATCAGTGAGGAAAATATTTATCTGATTATACATGTAACAACAGCGGCAAGAATTGTTTCTGCGCAAAATTGGAAAGCAGAGAAAATACCCCTGGAAGAGGAAATTATTTAAAAAAAAATTAGACTGTGCAGAAATGAATAGATTAACTTTGATGATCAAAGAAAGAGAGGATTCAGAATATTTTAAGATATGGGATTAAATTTTACCATTGGTTAGAAAAAAGACAGATAAGCAACAGATAATTATGTAAAAGAAAGGTATAATTAGAATACTGTGCTTGTGAAAAAATGGTAATAGATTAAATTGAAGTGAAGAAAGAAGAAACAACAAAAAGATGGAGCCATGAAGAAAACACAGAGATGTCACACAGAAGGAATGATTGATGTATTAAATGTTTGTTTGTCTATAAAATAAAAAAACTTTTTTTAAAAAAAATGACCCCAGGTCACTAGCACAAATGTTGCAGCTCTTGCAAGATTGCAACTCTTTAGTTTATTTTATATTAAATAATACCACATTCAGACAATCTAGCACTGCACTGTTTTGTGCATCTGTGACTTAGAAGCGACACTGGGAAACAGCCAGATTGTAGGTTTGTAACTACTAGGTTACTAATAGCATTTAATTTAATACTGCAAATCATATGCATACATTTTCTCACTAGTGCTAGCTTTTGAACGCATGGTTACTTATTTCTGTATATACATAAAGTAAGGGCTATGTAAGATTTAAAATAGAAAAGTATAGTCTTTCTAACATATTCCTTTTTTGGATTTTCATTGTTGTATGAAGAGAGTTTATTGCATTTTCCCCAATGTATAAATTATAACTGGCAACAAAACTCTATATTCTGCTCAATCTAGAATTTTTTCTTGCACAATATTAATTCTGCTGCTGGAGTTGAATGCATTTTCTTTCTTTCTACACTTTTAGCTAGTATCCTATGATAGTGCTCACAATTTAAACCTTCCAATAAAGGGGAAAAAAACTTTTAAGTTAACATTGGTGGAAATAATTAAATTGATTTTTGATGAGAATACAAACATTCTTATGCTGTTTTTCTTAGCAACGGTATAGAAATATTTTTGCATTGCATTTTTTCTGAGACTTTTTAGTTTTCTAAATCAAGAACTTTCCTCACTTCTGCCATTCAGATGAAATGGGCTGCAATCATTTGTTTTTTCAAGCTGCCATTCATTTTAATAGGCCTTGTGTATTTGTCCTTAACAGCTGATTGATGTCTTGGAAGAAATCGACCCGAAAAAAGTATTAATTTCTAAGTACCTTTGCTCATGCATTACCTTGAAAAATTTGAGGATGGAGAATTATTGATCAGCTGTTAGCATACACTAACATTTAAAATGTATTTTCTTCTGTGAAATGGGAATGTCCCGAGTTTTTACTATGCTAAAACACATGTCCATTTCTAGAAACAAACACCAGAGAAATAAACCAACCTCAACTAACTGAGTTAATTGAGCTTGGTACTAAATCAAATGAAACTGGAACTGTTAATCAAGTATCAACATCTATGCTTCGAATTTCATTTTTGTATATGAAGGGATTTTTTTTTTTTTTTTTTAGAAATGGATTAAAAATATCCCACTCTTGAGTTTGGAAAGCTATTCTGCACTTTCAGTTGCATCAACTGCAACCTATAATGGTTGGATAGCATTTTAGAAGAAGAATGAAACACCTTTATATTTACTGTATCAATGAATTGATTGATTGATTGATCGACTCATTCATTCATCATTCATCCAAAAGGAGAGACATGTTCCCCGTCTTCAAACACAGTAAGAAAAGTGGTTTGCTGTTGCCCTGTTTATCATTTTATTACCTCTAGTCATTCATGCATTTTAGATGATGATTTAAGAGCTAGAAGCCAATGCACTGTTACACGGTTTCACTGGTTCTCTCCTAGCATCTAACCACAAAGCCATTCCTCCCGTAATAACATTCCAACTACACAGTATAGTCTTTGCACTCCTCTCACTCACCAGGTAGATAAATATCCCTAGGCTGCTGACGATATCGGTGTTGAATATAATGTGCTCTATTGTCTGTGCAGTGGAAGGCCAGCCCTAAGCTTGCTCTGCATTTCCAATGTAAAGCATTTCATATTTTCCCTGTTAGAAACAGAGGACTGCTTAAAATGGTTCAGGCAACCTCTATTCAAATCCAAGTTGCTTGAATATGATTGATATAGTTGCTTATTGTTTTGCCGGTGGTGAATTGCTTTGGGAGGAGGGAGAATGTTTTATTTTTTCCCCACTACTGTTTGTGTTGCACCAAAGAATGGAATGGAATGGGATAGGATAGGATAGGACAGGACAGGACAGGACAGGACAGGACAGGACAGGACAGGACAGAATAGAAAAGAATAGAAAATAAATAAAATAAAATAAAATGTCGAATAGAATAAATATATTGGAATGGAATGGAATGGAATGGAATGGAATGGAATAGAATAGAATAGAATAGAATAGAATAGAATAGAATAGAATAGAAAATGTGGAATAGAATAAATGGAATGGAATGGAATGGAATGGAATGGAATGGAATGGAATGGAATAGACTAGACTAGACTAGACTAGACTCTACTAGAATAGAATAGAATAGAATAGAATAGAATAGAATAGAATAGAATAGAATAGAATAGAATAGAATAGAATAGAATAGAATAGCTTGAAGGAACCTTGGAGGTCTTCTAGTGCAACCCCCTGCTCAAGCAGGAGACCCTATATACCATTTCAGACAAGTGACTGTCCAGTCGCTTCTTAAAAAATCTCCAGTGATGAAGCATCCACAACTTCTAAAGACAAAACTGTTCCACTGGTTAATTGATCTCACTGTTAGGCAGTTTCTCCTTAATTCCAGGTTGCTTCTCTCCTTGCTTAGTTTCTATCCATTGTTTCTTTTCTCTTGCCTTTTGGTGCTTTGGAAAATAAGTTGACTCCACCACCTCTTCTTTGTGGCAGCCCCTCTAATACTGGAACACTACTAGCATGTCACCCCTAGTCCAGGGATGGTATTAAGCAGGTTCTGACAGTTTCTGGAGAACCGGTAGTGGAAATTTTGAATAGTTCGGAAAAACAGCAAATACCACCTCTGGCTGGCTCCAGAGTGGAGTGGGAATGGAGATTTTGCAATATCCTTCCCCCAAGAGGGGGGAGGGAATAGAGATTTTGCAGTATCCTTCCCCTGCCATGCCCACCAAGCCACACCCTCAGAACCGGTAGTAAAAAAAAATTGAATTCCACCACTGCTCTAGTCCTTCTTTTCTCTAGACTAGCCATACCCAAATCCTGCTTAGTTGTTGCTTAGTTGCAGAATTCCAGAGTGACAAAGAGAAACCGAAGCATGAGCTAGAGGGTTTTGAGGCGTTAAAAGCAATGTCCTGGCACCATGAAAGCTTGGTGTGGAACAAGTGGCACCCAAAAACTTGTTTTTCCTCTGATTATCTATAAAGAGACGGCTGTGCTGAAGTAGCCAGCTGATGCAGGCTTTATATGGCGTGTTTTCCCATGTGTGCACTTAGCAGAAATTCAGCCGGCTTTGTGGGTTGACACCATTGCGTTGTTCATCATTCTTGCTTGGAAGCCCCCTGTCTGTATTTCTCCTTGTAACAATTAAGATAAACATCGGTTCCCTAATTTAACAGCAGCTAAGGGGAGCAGGAGTGACGGCTGCATTCTGCAACACACTCCCCATGAACACATTCTTAGCAAAGCGTTATTTTTCTAGGTTCCAAAATTATTGGCCAGTCATGTCATCACAGCATCTTAGCTGCTGCCTGCAGAAGACATTGCCCTCACTAAAAGTATGCTTGGGATATTTATACTACTCTTCTTAGTAAAAAGGGCTGCCAAATCCCACAGAGAGTTTGAACCTTGGGGTAGACTCCTAAGGTGCTAGGAGAATGTTGGGCAGATGCTGGCTATAAAGTTTCCATCTGCTACCATCCCTGAGGTTCCAAGCAAGCTGAAGGATCTGGACTGGTTGAGCTTTCTTTTTCTGTAAGTCCCAATATCTATTCAATTAAAGGTTTTTTTGTGGTTTTTTTTTTTAGAATTTCACCTTTAGAACCTCTAATTCCTAAAGAACCTCTTGGCTCCTGGGTCGTCAACAGATTACAATACCAATGAATCTTCCAAACTCTTGAAAGTGGAATTCCACTCTGAATCCAAGCAAATTTTTTCTATTAGTTGGAAAAGTGGGATCTCCAGAGAAATGATTAAAGTTTTCTTCAAGTTGAACCCAGTTCTTGGTTCATCGGCTTTGACATAGCCACACACTGTACACTAGTGGCCAAAATTGTGGAAACCTTTTGGGGAAAGTGTATTTTTGAGGTTTGATAACACCACTTTTCTTTTTCTTTTTCTTTCTTTCTTTCTTTCTTTTTTTGTTTGTTTGTTTCAAGATAATCATATTCCACTGCTGGAATAGCCTGGGAATAGCCCAGACCTTAACCCAATTGAAATCTATGGAGCTGACTAAAGAAACATGTTAATCAAAAGCGACCCAGCAACAAAACCTAGTTAATAGAAGCCATCATTCAATCTTGGTTTCACATTGTAACAGCTGCAGAACTAAAAGACTTGGTTCACTCCATGGGAAGATTGTTGTAAGGCCGTAATACATGCTAAAGGTTACCCAACTAAGTATTAACTGACATGATAATAATTTTTGTATATCTCAATTTTCTACATGTTTCACTTTTCTTCTTTATATGGTAACTGCTATTCTAATAGCAAATCCTTCCTAAAAGTGATTGCATTACATTCTTGATTAAATTATCTTTCCATTGATATATAATTTTAAGGTACTACTCAAAAAAAAATATGGTGTTATTAGCTAATTTTAGAAAATAACACTTTTCGCAAAAGGTGTTCACAATTTTGGCCACTACTGTAGTCTTCTTGGTTTACTATTCCCTTTTCCTTAGATGTTATCCCAACTTCTCAGTCTAACCTATCATTCTGGGAATTTGTGGAGGTTCTTTTAGCCCAACCTCCTTGATTTTGGGATTAGCACTATACAAAACACTGTTTGAAAGTGGCAGTCAAGGCTACTGCAGGAATTAAAGACAGTTACAAGTGAATTCTCGGGTTTTGATACATTAACTATTCCTCAAATAAAGCTTTCTTCCAGTTTCTGGGTGACCTGACCAGAGGTGGGTTTCAGCAGGTTCTGACCAGTTCTGGAGAACCAGTAGAGGAAATTTTGAGTAGTTCGGAGTACGGGTAGTAAAAATTCTGACTGTCCTCACCCCCATCTAATCTCTGCCTCCCAAATCCCAGCTGATAGGGAGGAAATGGGGATTTTGCAGTAATTTTCCCCTGGAGTGGGGAGGGAATGGACATTTTACAGTATCCTTCCCCTGGAGTGGGGAGGGAATGGAGATTTTACAGTATCCTTCCCTTGCCACGCCCACCAAGACATGCCACGCCCACCATGCTACACCCACAGAACCGGTAGTAAAAAAAAATTCAAACCCACCACTTGGCCTGACAAATATTCACATGGAGGTAAATCCAAAACAGAGAAGAGTTCAGTCAGTAGACATGTTGCAATCTCCCATCTCTACATGAGATGGGATAAAAGTTCTACAGGTCACACATGTGTTCTCTTATAATAACTGTGGAACATAGTTTCATTTTTGAATCATGTTTAAATGACACGGGATCAAAATTGGGATGATGAAAAGGGAGCGAAAGTTAGCATGATCCTCAGCTGACAAAACTTTTGCATGGAGTCAGAGAAAGAGATCTAGAATGGACGCTTCACTATCTCGTCGGCTGAGTTTGGGTGGACAAAATGTTCCGGAGCTGAAGAGCGAGGAAGTGTGAACCAACCCAATTCAAAACATCCACTTCAGGAAGTGGCTTTAGAGGGATACAAGAGTTCTGAACAAGAAGACTTTGTCTTGGAAGATCTTGGCCACTCAGCCCAGGAGCTCTGGGGCAGCCGAAAATGCTGGCTGGAGTCAACCAGATCAAAGGCTCATTCACCGACTTCGCTTGGGTGAAGTGCTATCCTTGTGTTGAAGAAGGGAGGGAAGAAGAAGATGAGAAATAAACTCAGACTCCAGCGGGTTTTTCAAGATCTTGGTTCAGCACCCAGGTCAGCAGAAACAGGCTTCGGTGTTCTTCGAGGGATCGCGCTTGGGTGGGGGTCTCTCCGGGTTGACTTTCAAGGACCTCCTTTGCAACGGGGGGGTGGGGGGAAATGGGGGAAAACACGAGGGGAAACTGGGGCAGGCAATGGGGATCCTAACGAAGCTGAACGCTGCTGGAAAAGCGCCTCCCCCTTCCCACGAAACATCTCTTTCAGAGATGCTCGGAGAGTGCTGGACAGCGCTTGGAAAGAAAGTCAAGAGCAACGCCGGAGAAACCAGCCCGGTTGGGGGCGCCAAGGAGCTCTAACACCCCCCTCCCCTTGCTCGGAAAAGACCCCCGCTCGCTCGCTCGCCCGCCCGCCCTCTCTCTCTCCCCCCCTCCCGTCTTCCTCGGCTACTAACCCAGAGCTTAAAAGCCCGGCAACTTTCCGCGTGGTTCCTCGGTTCTTCCTCCCCATCGGAGCGCAAAAATACCGGGGCGCTCCAGGTTGCAGCCTCCGCCGTTGCTGAGCCGAGTGGTGGTGGTTGGGGGGGAGGGGGGAAAGCGAGGAGGAGGAGGAGGGGGCTACTACTTCGCGTAGCGTGCTTTCCTTCCCCTTTCAGTCGCTCGGCGGCAGCCCGGCTGCTTCCTGCGCCTCGGGCGCTGCGCACTCTCCGGCGCTGGGAGGCCCTGCCAGCCGCCGCCGCCGCCAGCAAGCCTTGTCCCCTCCGGGCTCGCTTCGCCTCAGCTCGGCCGGAGCAGCGCCCTTGCGCGTCCCGGCCGAGCCGGAGAAGCAGCGCCCAGCCTCGTCTCAGCAGCTGCAGGATGTCGAACTCGAGCAGGAAGGACTTTGACGTGAAGCACATCTTGCGCCTCCGCTGGAAACTGTTCAGTCACCCGGCGGCGCCCGCGGGCGGCTGTTTGCAACCGGACGGCAGCTTCGAGCATTGGGGCCCGAGCCAGAGCCGGCTGCTGAAAAGCCAGGAGCGAAGCGGAGGAGGAGGCGCCTTCTGGAAGAAAGCCTCCTCCGCCTCGCCCTCGCAGTCCTCGGCCGCCGCCTGCCCGCCGCCCTGCGCCGTCTCTGCCTTGCCCCTCAACGGGACGTCGCTGCCGGCTACCCGGCTCCATGGGCTGGCCGAGCCGCAAGGTCCCCCGCCGGCCCCTCGCACCATCTTTTACGTCGAGTCTCTGGACGAAAGGCCAGGTGGAGGAGGAGGAGGTGGAAGCAGCGGGGGGGACTTCGCTGAGTTCCCCCGCCCGGAGGAGAAGGCGCTGGTGCTGCGCGAAGTCAAGGGGGAGCCGCTGCCCTTCGCCGATGGAGGCGGCCGGGCAACAGGTGAAGGCGCCGCGCACAGGTAAGCTACCCGAGCGAACGAGCGTTGCCCGGCCGGAGGAGCGCCCCTGGCCGGCCAAGGAAAGCCCAACCTCTCGCACACTCCCTGCCTTGCTTTGCCCTGCCCTTTCTTGCCCTATTTTGCTCAGTTATGGGGAGAAAACTCTCGGGGCTCTGCCAGTTTGGGGGCCAGTTTGACCCGGGACTTGGCGCGATGATGGGTGGTTGGGTCGTCCTTTAGGAAACCGGGGTTGGGATTCGTGTGGTCGGTTAAGCCGGTCGTTTCTCTGGCATCGGGTGAGAAGCGCCCCCCACCCTCAAATTGCCTGCAGGTTTCTTCTCTTCATGTTGACTTTTGAATAAACTGCGCAAAGAAGCGGCTTGGCTTCTCCTCCTCTTCCTCCTCCTCCGGGGATTAAAGAGCGCTGAAGAAGGCCTCCCTTCGGTCCGACCGTGCCGTTAGCGACCGAACTTTGGAGTCTTTTTGTCGCTGGAGAAGAATCGCACGGTCGCCTGCTGGTCTAGTGGGGAAGCCACTCGTTCAGGCACACCAAGGATACAGTAGTTGGGTGTAGTTGGGGTTTTTTTTTTGCAGGCGTGCTCTCTAAGCAGATGCTAGCAACCTTATGTCCAGTTGCTGTTGCGCAGATATTATAAGCACTTCCCGTGTTATTCCGTAGCGAATTGACCACCAAACTGATAGAAAGAGGCAATCATTAAGCAGAGCTTGAAGCTAAGTTTTAATTCGCTCCAAGCGACCGTTAAGTCCCGTTTCAATCATTCTCATTGGTAACCTACAACATTACAAAAACTCAAACTTTGCTTGAGTTGTACCAGAATAGATCTGATGCTCAGGAACGCCTTAATGCTCTTTTGGGAGTTCTAGAGAGTCAACAGATTTGTCTCTGTTTTCTTAAGGCGGCAAGAAAACTGGGCTTCTTGTGAGAAAGCACTCCACCGTCTAACTTTTTTCATGGCAGGTTGATGTGCCCTGTTTAAAATAAAATCCTCAACAGAGTTCTGCTTTAATAGTGTATATTAGTACTTAGCTAAGTTTTTTTTTTTTTTCTGGATCCAGTTTCTTGGGAGTGAGCCTTGGGCTTAAGTTGGATTTTTGTGCAGAGGGGTAAATTTATTTATTATTTATTTATTATTTATTTATTATTTAGACTTTTATACCGCCCTTCTCCCGAAGGACTCAGGGCGGTGTACAGCCAAATTAAAAATATACAATATACAATATTAAAACAACAAATTAAAATAACATATTATATAACGATTGTGTTGTAAACCAATGCAAATCAAAGGATTGCATGACCCAAAATGTCAACACTGTAAGATTGCACATGGCTTTCCTTACTTAAGCACATACATTCATTATCCTTATGCACATACTTTAATTATTCTAACTTGCCACAGACACTATTTAGAAATTTAATGTATCAAAAAAGTGAGCATTCTTAATTCTTGTGATTGTGTCTATACACTACTTTTTCCAGAAAGTTATTAACGTCTTGTTTCCCAAGCTCTCTTACAAAGAACCCGATAATACTATTAATTAGTTGCAGCTTTGAAACTATTGATCCTCTCACCTTGGCTTCTGTTTCTAGTCAAAATTCAAAGAACTAAAATAAGTAAAACTTTGATATCAGTTGGACTTCTATTGTACATGAACATTCATACGTCTATGTACTCAAGATATTTCCACAAAATGGAAAACTCCCTATTAGTAGTCCAAAGTTGCTGATTAAATGTGCATAACCGGGAAACTGGGCAAAGTTGTTTGTCTCATAAGAATTATGCATGGAAGTGCCTCTGATTTCTGCATCCAATTTTTTTTATTGATGAATTGAATGGATTTAGAACTGAGATAAAACAAACAGAAGGTCATTTAAAACAGAAGGGAAGAAAGAAAAACAAGTTTACAGATTTGGATGGTTCACCACTTGGAACCATTCCAGTACAGTTTTAAACAATTTTTTTGAGACCTTTTGTTATGCCCAAAAAGTTGGAGCAAAAGCTCCATTAACAGTTTCTGAATAAATATGCTGGTATAGAGTTTCATACGTTTTTGCCTGAAAAGTTTCCATTTCGACTGGTAACATATTTGCTTCTTTTTTTTTTTAGTTTAAAACATTACTTCAAAAAGAGTATCTTCCTTTTTTCCTGATAACACTGAAGAGAGTTGAAAATCTTGTTTGTTCCTTCCTTCCTTTCTTCCTTCCTTCCTTCCTTCCTTCCTTCCTTCCTTCCTTCCTTCCTTCCTTCCTTTCTTTCTTTCTTTCTTTCTTTCTTTCTTTCTGCTATTTATTTTAGTGCTCTTCTATTCATTCTACTCCCAGGATGGCTTGAATTTCAAATTACAGTTAGAAAGCACTTCTGTTTGTCCAATTCCCACCAGTTGATTCGATCAAAGTTAAGCATATTGAAATCTGTTTGCTTCAGCGAATATTGGCATGCAATTTCACCTATTGGAAGCCAGGAGACTTAAAGATTCTTGACTAGATCTAATATCAAAAGGAAAACCAGCCAAGCGTAGCGGGAACAATATTTTATATTGCTAGAAATAAAGGAATTTTAGGCCATGCCATTAGGATTTGCTGATGTATGTACTTTGTAGTCGAAATGTTTCTACCACCTGTCATACAGCTAACAAAACACTGGCTGAGTTTATTCAGGTGTTTAAATGATTGTTGATATCCTGAAATATTTTATTTAGAATTATGACATTTCCGGTGCATTGAATTTGTTTCACCATTATGTCTATATCTACAGGGTTCAAATCCTTCCTTCCTTCTCTTTTTTTCCTTCCTTCCTTCCCTTTCCTCCCTTCCTTGCTTCCTCCCTTTCCTTTCCTTTCCTTCCTTTCCTTCCTTCCTTCCTTCCTTCCTTTCTCTCCCTTCCTTCCTTCCTTCCTTCCTTCCTTCCTTCCTTCCTTCCTTCCTTCCTTCCTTCTTTCCTTCCTTCCTTTCTCTCCCTACCTTCCTTCCTTCTCCCTTCCTTCCTTCTCTCTCTCTCTCTCTTTCTTTCTTTTTCTTCCTTCCCTTTCTTTCTTTCTTTCTTCCTTCCTTTCTTTCTTTCTTTCTTCTCCTTCCTTCCTTCCTTCCTTCCTTCCTTCCTTCCTGATCCAATATTAAGGAGAGTGTTGAAACATATTTTCTAAATTGCCTGGTGAAGTTTCTAATAAGAAATTTAGCTACTTTTCAATGGCTTTAGGACATATAATAGCAACCATTTCTCAAAATATTCAAGTGAGGAGGTTGCCTCGAAGTTCACTTATGTTCAACTGACTGAGAGCCGCTTAATTTTTTTAAAAATAACATTTATGGCAGTGTTCCAAATGAATACAAGAGGAAAAAAAAATCTATGTCACTTCATTTGTCTTTCTTATTCACTGCTTCTCCCCTTCATACAGAGTACATGCAATACTTAAACATTGAAGAATACTTTGAAGAAACTTAATGAATATTTTAAAAACATCAAACAGAAATCAATATAAATAGACAAAAAGGTAAACAAAACAGCACCACAGTGGGACAAAGTTATGGAAAAGTTTCCTTCCACTTTCCAAGTGCTTCATTTTAATGAAAAAACTAGGCTATAAAATTTAGGTCATTTATGGGTTACTTATTTTCAATAATATAACTCAAATTTCCAAGTTCCTACAATGTGTTCTGTCTAATGTACGGTACACCTACAGTAGTGGCCAAAATTGTGGAAACATTTTGGGAAAAGTGTATTTTTGAGGTTTGGTGGCTAATAACACCACTTTTTGGGGGGAATTTCAAGATAATCCTATTCCACTGCTGGAATAGCCTGGGAATAGCCCAGACTTTAGCCAATTGAAAATCTATGGAGCCGACTAAAGAAACTTGTTAGTCAGAAGCAATAAAACCCAGTTAATAGAAGCAATCATTCAATCTTGGTTTCACATTAGAAGAGCTGCAGACCTAAAAGACTTGGTTCACTCCATGGGAAGACGTTGTAAGGCCATAATTCATGCTAAAGGTTACCCAACTTAGTATTAATTGACATGGTGATAATTTTGGTACATCTCGTTTTTTCTATGGTGATAATTTTTGTAGATCTCGGTTTTTCTACATGTTTCACTTTCCTTCTTTATACGGTAACTGCTCTTCTAATAGCAAATCCTTCCTAAAAGTTATTGTATTGCATTCTTGATTAAATTATCTTTCCGTTGATATATAATTTTAAGGTGCTCCACTCAAAAAAAAAAAAAAGTGGTTTATTAACTAATTTTAGAAAATATACTTTTCCCAAAAGGTTTCCAAAATTTTGGCCACTACTGTAGACTTCTTGGTTTACTATTCCCTTTTCCTTAGACGTTATCCCAACTTCTCAATCTAACCTATCATTCTGGGAATTTGTGGAGGTTCTTTTTGTCCAACCTCCTTGATTTTGGAATTAGCATTATACAAACACTGCTGTCAAGGCTACTTCAGGAATTAAAGGCAGTTACAAGTGAATTCTCGGGTTTTGATACATTAACTATTCCTGAAATAAAGCTTTCTTCCAGTTTCTGGGTGACCTCACCTGACAAATATTCATGTGGAGGTAAATCCAAAAGAGAGAAGATTTTAGTCAGTAGGCATGTTGCAATCTTATCTCTACATGAGATGGGATAAAAGTTCTACAGGTCACACATGTGTTCTCTTACAATTACTGTGGAACGTAGTTTCATTTTCAATTCATGTTTAAACAACAGGAGATCAAAATTGGGATGATGAAAAGGAAGAGAAACTTACGTGTTTCACTTTCCTTCTTTATACTGTAACTGCTATTCCAGGGGTCTGCAAACTTGGCTCTTTTAAGACTTGTGGACTTCAACTCCCACAGTTCCTCAGCCAGCAAAGCTGTGCTATTCTAATAGCAAATCCTTCCTAAAAGTTATTGCGTTACGTTCTTGATTAAATTATCTTTCCATTGATATGTAATTTTATGGTACGACTCCCCCCAAAAAAGTGGTGTTATTAGCTAGTTTTAGAAAATACATTTCCCCCCCCCTCCCAAAAGGTTTCCACAATTTTGGCCACTACTGTTGCTTGTAACACACCTTATGGCTTAACTCGCAAGATGCTGTTTGCTTATGCAGCATAGGCTAAAGAATAGTCCTGGATGGGAGATAAACTTTTTCCTTGCTTCCTGGAAAAGGACCATGAAAAGTAGCAAATGAAATTTCTTTTTAAAAAAAAACACCACACCATAGAAATGATCCTGTCTATCATGCTCTCTGTTCCGGTTTGATCAACTTTTCCATTCAGAAAACAGAAAAGATGGCTTATTTTGTTGAGCCGAGTAGAATGGCCCCATGCGAGTATGTGGAAAAAAAACACCTCAGCTTCTTTGCCAAGCTATGCAAGCGAGGAGTCTTCTTTGAGCAATTTTTCATGCATTTAATGATACATGAATCAATTTTAAGGCAGTGAAGCTGAGAAGCTGATTTTTTTTTAATACGGTTTGACTTCTTTTATTTGAAAAGTTTTGCAGGTTTCATTATTATTATTATTTTTCAAATTGGGGGAGCATCCGAGCGTTCATAAGCGTATTGGGTGATTCTATAGAATGACGGTCATGGAGTTAAAGCCTTTCAAGGATGGGTTTGTTCAGTTGCATTTAAAAAAAAACAACCCAGATTTTCAGTTAAAAATATGATGGAAAGTGGCTTTATATTCCTTTGCAAGATAAGTAGGTTAGGATGGCCCAAAGGCTCAGATATGTTGACATCCCTGGTGTGATGACCCAGGGCATGATGCAGAGGCAACACAGCCAGAGAACCGATATGAGTCCCTTTATTATCACCAACTGTGCCCTTTCAACTCTTTGGCCTGGAGAGAGCTCTTCCACCAACCTGTAATAGTCTTTGGCTAGCAATACTTCTTCGGCTAGCAATATCTCTGGTGGCTCTACAGACTAATGCAGTCTGTTATTAACACACCTGCTTGCAATTACTGCAAGTTCAAGTCCCACCAGGCCCAAGGTTGACTCAGCCTTCCATCCTTTATAAGGTAGGTAAAATGAGGACCCAGATTGTTGGGGGCAATAAGTTGACTTTGTATATAAATATACAAATAGAATGAAGACTATTGCTAACATAGTGTAAGCCACCCTGAGTCTTCGGAGAAGGGTGGGATATAAATGCAGAAAAAAAAAATAATCTCAAACATTGTAAGCAGAAAGCTTCTAACAAAAAATCCAAATTAATCCGGCAGGGCAAGCAAAATAAGGAATTCCACAAGTAAAGTAGCTCGGCAGTAAATCAAACCAGTTGGGAGGATGCCAGGATTCAAAGAAACACCAGATAAAAGTCAATGTTTGTTCCTGACAAACGCCCCTCCCATTTGCCTTTCCTTTTAAACTCCAGCAGCACCTGTGCCTTGTAAAGGGGATCGGGTCCCTTTCCTCCCTCGTAAGCCATGCAACCCACGCTGCTCTCTTCTCCCTTCCTCCCTTCGCTGCCTAGGATGAGGAATGGGGTGGGCTTTGGTCTTCATCTGAACCCCCTCTCCCTTGTTCTACCTCTCCCCTGCTCTGCCCAGCCTGACTTTGTTCTTCCCCAGTTTTTTTCACAGCCAACGGATCCATTCTCTCACTCTCTGTCAGCCGTTCCTCTTCCATTTTGGATTCAGACTCTGACAGGGGCATGACACCTGGCATAGATCTATGAGTGTGTTTCACTTTATGGAAAACAAAAAACAAAAACCTGGATAGGAAAAAAAAGGTTTACCAGGAAACTTGATTCTTTCAAGTAAGCATGGAGAATTATGTGTTGTTAAGTTTGCTCCAGGCACCCCTGGGGTCAGTAAGATTCTTGAAAGCAAAGGGAAACCTCAGGGCAATTCAGTTCTATTTCATTCTCTTCCTGAGAATGTCTCCAAGAACATGGCCGCTATGTTTGATAGACTTTTTTAAAGTCCTCAACATGACACAACAGACTAGAGGGACTTGTAATTTTGCACATTTTTCTTCCTTGCTGTTTCTGGCTGAAGAAATGTTGATGTTTGAGTTCCTTCAAAAACAACCAGATCGGGGTATAATTACCTTTACTACTGGTTTGCAATGGGGCCATGCGCAGAAGCTTCCTGATGACATCCGGGTTGGTGGGCGCGGAGCCTCTTCCTGGTTTTACTACCAGTTCTTGTGAACCGGTACGAACTGGGGGCAACCCACCACTGAACCAGATCTGTTTGAGATGGAATAGCACTGGGCTGGGCTGCAAGATTCAAAGGGTCACATTATGTCACGTTTTAGAACTGGCGCCGATTCTGTTTCAAGATTTTTCTGCTCCTGACTTCGTATGATGGCTTATCTCTTCCCTTAGAAATATTTCCAGAAGATCCAACTTCCTTGGTTTTTTGATAAAGCAAAGAGGTGTGTGTGTGTGTGTGTGTGTGTTTGGGGGTCTCTCTCTGTGTGTGGCTGTATCAATAAAGATATTGAAGCAAGGGGAAGAAAATGGAATCCACTTTCTGTGCTACCGCTACATTATAAACATTATAAACTAGGAATCACTCGCACTACTATAAACCTTGAAAACAGCTTGCATTAAATGGATATAAATCCCCTTTGCTACCACCAGTATGTGGAGCAGGACCTGGTAGATTGTGTGCTGGTTTTAAGTATACAAATATCAACTAAGCTATGTTCAATCATTACACGCACTTAGATCCAATGGAATGCTATGCAATGTCTGTGCCATTAAAATCCAATAATGCTCTGGTACTATTGATTCATGTGTATCTTCCACCATCTCAAAACAGATCTCAATTTAACAGCCTATGGAACAACTGTAAACCTTCCATAAATAACTTTCTCTTAAGATAATTGTTGATGGTTTTTTGGCCAAACCCGAATCCACATTCTGTTACAAAATAAGCTTTAATAACACGAATGATAATTTCCAGTTATAAATAAGGAATAAAATGTTACTTGTCCCCCCCCCCATAATATTGCAACGGGAAAAACAAGGAAAGAGATATTTTTCCTTCCCTGCTTCCCTAGAATTCACATATTTCTTGTTCTCTGACTTATCTAAGAAGCAAGGACCATCGGGGGATCCATTTGCAGTTTTGAGAAATGTGGTGGGAAGTCTTTAAAAACAAAAAAAACTGCCTGACAAGAGGGTTTTTCCATAGTAAGTCACCAAATACCTCCTTAACTGAAAGATTATCCAATGGTCAACATGCACCCCAGCCTTAGATTTATGAAGCCAAAGTCTTTTCTATAAATAAAAATGCTTCAAACTATTGCTTTGCCGTATACAACATGTGCTTCGTGTTTGGCTTTTTAAAGTGGGGAGGGGATGTGAGAGATGCTTTAAGATTTGCCTTAACCAATCAGTATCTTGCAGTTGTTGATTAAGTATGTGCCATCAAATCGACGTCAGCATAGATATCTTTTCTCTATCACCGTCTATCCACAACTATCCACAACTTAACAGAATAAGAGAGTTCGAAGGGATCTTGTCCAATCCCGTGCTTAAGCAGGAACACTATACCAGTGATGTATATGTGCGTCCAAAAATGGCCCAAAAAAGAGCCTGAAAGTGGCCCAAAAAAGAGCCTGAAAACAGCCTGGAAAATGGCTGAAAAACAGCCTGAAAATGCCCCCCAAAACAGCCTAAAAATGGTCTGGAAAATGGCCTGAAAATGGCCCGAAAAACAGCCTGAAAATGGTCCAAAAATGGTCTGTTTTTGGCTGTTTTTCGAGCCAATTTCAGGCCGTTTTTCAGGCCTTTTGGGGGCCATTTTCAGGCTGTTTTCAGGCCACTTTCTGGCCATTTTTCCGGCTGTTTTCTGGTGCTCCGGTGCCCGCAAAGACCAGCTGGCTGGAAACCACAAGAGCAGCTGGCAACGGTGCGCGTGCCCACAAAGAAGACCCTGAGTGCCACCTCTGGCAAGTGTGCCATAGGTTCGCCATCACAGCACTATACTATTTCAAACAAATGGTTGCCCAATCTCTTCTTAAAAACTCCCAGTAGTGGAGCATCCACAACTTCCAAAGGAAAGGCATTCTACTGGCTACTTGTTCTCCCAGTTAGTTAGTTTACTTTATTGTCATTGCACCTTGTACAAGGAAATTAAATGCCATCTTCAGTGTACATCATACATAAGAAAACTATAAAAATATGTTGTGTCTCACCACAGCCGGGGCCTTCTTATCTGCTTCCGAACACGGAGGAATGTCCTAGTATGCCCAGACAGGCTGAAGAGGAGGAAGTATCTCCAGCCCCCAGCTCTGGCTCATGCCCAGGCAAATGGAGCAACTAGACCCCTCCCCCTCCTCCACAGCATGTGAGCCTGAGGGAGGTCTATTGCCAACAGCTGCCGACTGGAGTGACCCTCGCGTCAGAAGACTTGATAGACGGAGGCGACAGAAGGAAGGGAGGGGCAGGCCTGGATTAGTGCTGAGTCACGGAGCCACACCCCATGGCCTATATAAAGGACCTGCTTTCTGTGCTTGTGTAAACTTAACATTTACACAAGCACAGAATTTAAGGGAAAATTTTTATAAGATGTTTTATAGATGGCATTTAGATCCCAAAAAATTATCATGTATGTATCCTAATATCCAAGCGAAATGTTGGAGGTGTGATTGTGATGATGCTACATATTTTCATATTTGGTGGACTTGCAAGAAAATTAAGGTCTTTTGGATAAGAATTTGGTGGATTATTCAAAATGTACTGAAGAAGAAGATAAAGTTCCTGCCACAATTTTTCCTTTTGGGAATTATAATGGATTGTACAGGGATTGAGACTAAACTGATTTTGAACTTAATAACAGCAGCAAGACTGTTGATTGGACAATACTGGAAGAAAGAAGAGATACCTACAATAGAAGAATGGATATTGAAAGTTATTAACTTGGCTGAGATGGCTAAAATCTCAGCGTTTTTAAAAGACAATACGCAGGAAAGATATTTAATTGAATGGAAAAAATGGATTGATTATCTACAAAACAGATATCAGATTAAGAAATATCAGATTGCCTTTGAATAATTAGAAAGTTATTTTATGTAATGGGGAGGGGGTTGGGAGACGAAAAGCTTTGGATGTGGTTATTTGGATTGGACTTTACCTTGTGATTGACCCGGGAAGCCGGGGGTGGGGGAGGGAGGGGGGTGTTTTGTTTTGTTTTTTTTTTTGGGAGGGAGGGGGAAAAAAGGGGGAAAATGTTTTTGTTTTTTTTAAAACTCTTTCAATAAAAAAAAAAGGACCTGCTTTCTGGCATTCTCTGAGTCAGGCAAAGTCTAAACATATCTTGCTGAAGTCACTTTCTGGTCTCCTGCCTGCCCTTTGGCAGAGCTGCAGAGGCACGCCTGATTCGGATTTCCCTGACCCGGCCGTCAGCGGAGGAGTGGGACATGAAAAAATAAAACAAAACACATACATCCTTCACATTCTATGCCATGATGAACCTATGGCATGCGTGCCCAAAGTGGCACTCGAAACCATGTCACCCAGCACGCACACCCTTGCCTGTTTGTCTTCCGGGTTTCTGGTGCGCATGTGGGCACGCTGACCAGTTGTCCTTCACATATGTAGCAGTGCCGAAAACCATTGTGTGCATGCATGCTGCCCAGCTGATCGTTGGGTGCACATGTGTGTTAGAATCCAGAAATTTGGCTTTGCCAGAGTGCGGCCCCGACAAACTCATGTGCAATGTTTTCGCATGACCTTTTTTTTTTTTTTAATTTGAATTTATATCCCGCCCTTCTCCGAAGACTCAGGGCGGCTTACACTGTGTTAAGCAATAGTCTTCATCCATTTGTATATTTATATACAAAGTCAACTTTTATTGCCCCCAACAATCTGGGTCCTCATTTTACCTACCTTATAAAGGATGGAAGGCTGAGTCAACCTTGGGCCTGGTGGGACTTGAACTTGCAGTAATTGCAAGCAGCTGTGTTAATAACAGACAGACTTAGTCTGCTGAGCCACCACTCGGTGCCAAAAAGGTTCATCATCACTGTTCTATAAATTGAATTGAAAACCTGCGATACTGCATTAATAGTACACTATACAGTAGAGTTCAATATAGTTACTGCTGTGGGATAGAAGCTGTTTTTCAGCCTATTTGTCTTTGTTTTTATTGTCCTGTACCATCTGCCAGATGGTAATAGTTCAAAAAAAAAAAAAGGGGGATGCCCAGGATGAGATGGATCTTTAAGAATGTTTTGAACTTTCTTAAGGCAGCGAGATCTATAAAGCTCTTCCAAAGAAGGGAGAGGGCAACCAATGATCATCTGGTCAATGATATTGACCCTCTGGAGTTAAATAAATTACTTTTTCATTCTAAGTTGCTTCTCTCTCTTGAATAGTTGCCATCCATTGCTTTTTGTCCTGCCCTCAGGTGTTTTGGAGAACAGGTTGACTCCCCTCTTCTTTGTGGCAGCCCCTCAAATATTGGAGCACTGCTACCATGTCACCCCTGGTTGTTCTTTTCACTAGAGTAGACATACTGAATTCCTGCAGCTGTTCTTCGTATGTTTCATCCAAAGACGCACTGTCACTGAGTCCATCCACCTTACTCATGGCCATTCTTTTCTTTTCTTCCCTTCCAGCTTTCATACCATCAACCGATTTCTAGAGATCTAGTTTTTTTTGCATAATATATCTGAAATAAGGTAATTTTACCCAGGGGTGAAATCCAGCAGGTTCTGACCAGTTCTGGAGAACTGGTAGTGGAAATTTTGAGCAGTTCGAAGAACCAGCAGTGGAAATTTTGAGTAGTTCAGAGAACCGGCAAATACCACCTCTGGCTGACCCCAGAGTAGTAGTAGTAGTAGTAGTAGTAGTAGTAGTAGTAGTAGTAGTAGTAGTAGTAATAATAATAATAATAATAATAATAATAATAATAATAATAATAATAATAATAATAATATTTTAATTTGTATACCACCCTTCTCCCGAAGGACTCAGGGCAGTGCACAGCCAGGATAAAATACAAAAAGAACAATACATATAATATTAAGAACAACCCCTTAAAAAACTTATTCAATTGGCCAAAAATTTAAAATACAATAACACCCTATAAAATTTACAAAAATTTAAAACCCATAAAAGCAAATTAAAAATTTTAAAATCAAGCCAGTCCAGCTAAACAGAATAAATAGGTTTTAAGTTCGCGGTGAAAGGTCCGAAGGTCGGATAGTTGACGAAGTCCAGGGGGAAGTTTGTTCCACAGGGTAGGAGCCCCCACAGAGAAGGCCCTCCCCCTCGGGGCCGCCAGTCGACATTGCTTGGCTGACGGCACCCTAAGGAGTCCCTCTCTGTGAGAACGCACCGGTCGCTGGGAGAGAGAAGAAGATAGAAGAGTGGGGTGGGAATGGGGATTTTGCAGTATCCTTCCCTTGGAGTGGGATGGGAATGGAGATTTTGCAGTATCCTTCCCTTGGAGTGGGGTAGGAATGGAGATTTTGCAGTATCCTTCCCCTGCCACACCCACCAAGCCACACCACGCCCACCAAGCCACGCCCACAGAACCAGTAGTAAAAACAATTTGGATTTCACCACTGATTCTACCCCAATCAACCACATAGATTGTAATCCTACAGTGAACATCATGGTATACAGTATAACCTGGGACTGAATTTGTAGATACATCTTGTAGCTGCATTTCTAGCTGTTATGCTATGACTTTGCCTTATTTTTTTTATTGAATTACTTATATTGAAATTACTTATATTGAATTACTTATATCTATTTGTGTGAGTGTGTGTGTGTGTGTGTATAAGACATATATTAAAGTACTCTATGTCATCCACAGCAATTATTAGTGGCCCTGTTCTTACTTTTCAGAAGATAATTAGTGAAATCAGACTTTTTAAATAACTGTGTAAGCATTGGAATGCAACTAATATTGATTAAATTTAAGCTGTTTTTATAGGTAGTGAAGAGAGAACTTTTAAAATCTTTCTTGGCTTTAATTCAGTCCTTGAATAAAATATAATTACCGCTTCTTCATCATTTTCCTTGTTGGTTGAATCTAAAATAGAATTTGTAAATACAGGCAAGCACAATTACTCTTTTGTATGGGTGTTTAATCCTTATTTGTTTTATAAATAAGGTACATTACGATAAATATTTCAGTGTAGTCATATATCCAGCCTAAGACAGGAATGTCATTAGATGAGAATTAGCCTGACAGAAACTATTTTCAAATTTTGTAATGTTTTCAGCTGTGGAAAGAACATAATGTTTAATCTACTTGAAATAAGCTTTCATGGTGTTTATCAATGAGCTCGGTTCATTTCCCAGGAGCTGAGCTACATAAAGAAATGGGCAACACCTGAAAGAAAAAGAAAATTGCCGGTTCAAAACAATGTTTTCAAACTACTTTTTCGAACAAGGGATTAAGATTTGGACAACAGAGACCCAGTCATTTGGCCTATATGTCTGATTTCCCCTGGATTGTTCAGAAGTGCCTTTTCATTTCTATGGCACTAGCTTTGGAGCGCGAGTAAAGGATTTGGCCTGGGGCTCGTTCCATGCACGACTTCATCTGGCATATCTCTGGAGCAGGGGTGTCAAACTGGATTTCTTTGAGGGCTGGATCAGCATTGTAGTTTTCCTCCATGGGCCAGCCAGTGTGGGAGGATGGGACGGACACCTGCACGACAAAATGGGGCATGAGGGGGGATAGCCCAGTCCCCCTGCACCAGTGGTGGGTTGCCCCTGGTTTGGACCGGTTCTATAGAACCGGTAGTAAAACCAGCAGGAGGCTCCACCCACTGACCCAAACATCATCAAAAGTAATCTGTGCATGCGCGTGGGCACGATGCGAACCGGTAGTAAAGATAAGTAGAACTACCCTGCCCTACACCACATTTTTGGCCTGGACTGCCTCCTGCAGCACCCTGCCGGCCAGAACGGGGCACAGGGAAGGAGCTTGTGTGGTCCCCATGCCCCATTTTGGCTGGCAGAGTGCTGCAGGAGCCCACCCCAAAAACGGGGTGCGTGGGGGCCATGCACATCCACCCCACACCCCATTTTGGCTGCCAGAGGAACCCTGGGCCGGTCTTTTGCTATTTCCAGGCCGGCCCCATGGGCCAGATTTAAGCACCCCTGCTCTGTAGGAACAAGCTCTTTTGCAAAGTGTCGGCTATATGGAGAAAAGGTAATTTTTCTCCCAATTCTGAAGCGTGTTCTCCAACTCTGTCCAATGTGTAAAGAAAAAAGCTACCGTATTTTTTAGAGTATAAGATGCACCTTTTCCCCCCCAAAAAAAGGGTGAAAATCTGGGTGCATCTTGTATTCCGAATGGAGCTTCAGGAAAAAAAAGCCACAAACGGAGCTTCAGAAAAACAGAGCTTGAAAAAAGAAGCTCCCAAACAGAGCTTCAGAGGCTTTTTTTCTGAAGCTCTGTCTCGGAGGCTTTCAGAGGCAAAAAAAAAGTTTTTTCTGAAATGGAGTTTCAGAGGCAGAAAAAAAAAAGCAAAAAAAAAAAAAGCAAGGCGCAGAGCTCACAACCAAGGAACCTGTTGCTAAAATTCACCTCTGGGAACAGCTGATTGGGAGTATTCTAGGAGGCCAATCCACCCACCAATCAATGGTTTACGTCACCAATGATTTACGTCAAGTGCCTGATCTTCGGACTTTTCGCCGTGAGCTGAAAACGCATCTATTTATTCAAGCGGGACTGGCCTAATTAAATTTTAATTCGGGGTTATTTATATTTTAGGGTTTTTAAACTATTTTAAATGTTTTAAATTTTTTAAATTTTTGGCCATTTTGTAATATGTTTGTTTTAGTCTTGTTTTAATGTATATATTGCGCTTTTTTATTTGGCTGTACACCGCCCTGAGTCCTTCGGGAGAAAGGCGGTATAAAAATCGAATAAATAAAAAATAAAATAAAATAAAAATCAGCTTTTTTCTTATTTTCCTCCCCAAAAACTAAGGCGTGTCTTATACTACAAAAAAATACGGTATATAAACCTTTCAGAGTCAGTTTGTGAGTTGGGCGACATACAAGATGGATGGATAGATGAATGGGTGGGTGGATGGATGGATGGATGGATAGATGAATGGATGGACAGGCAAAATTCCTAGCGTCAGGAAGGGTGGGAGCTCTTTCATTGGTGGAGAAAGCAAAGAGGAAAAGAAATATGAACTAGAATGGTGCTTTGTTGTATGTCCATTTGAAGTGGCAAGAGATGACACACCAAGAAAAATGTGTTTCACACAGCTGTGGATGGTCCTTGAGTCAAAAAGCCCGGCAGGAGTCTGATGTTTTCAACAGACCTTGAACTTGGATTAGAAGAGCTCTTTGCTAACACTTCAACTACAGACTTCAATTACTACTAGATATTGTCTGTCTCTTTATTTGTCTCTCTATTTGTCTGTCAGTCTGTCTACCTAGAACTACATTTTTAGTAAAACGTTTTTCAATGTGATCAATGTTAATTGGGACTTGTAATACAGAAAGCAGAATTAAAATGATTTTCCTTTCTTTCTTTCTTTCTTTCTTTCTTTCTTTCTTTCTTTCTTTCTTTCTTTCTTCCTTCTTTCCTCCTTCCTTCCTTCCTTCTTCCCTCCCTCCCTCCCTTCCTTCTTTCCTTCCTCCATTCCTTCATCCCTCCTCCATCTTCCTTCCTGCCTGCCTGCCTGTCTGTCTCTCTGCCTATTTCTTTTTCTTTTTTTCTTTCTTTCTTTCTTTCTTTCTTTCTTCCTTCCTTCCTTCCTTCCGTCCTCTCTCCCTCTCTCCCTCCCTCCCTCTTCCTTCCTTCCTTCCTGCCTGCCTGCCTGCCTCCCTCTCTCTCCCCCTTTCTTTCTTTCTTTCTTTCTTTCTTTCTTTCTTTCTTTCTTTCTTTCTTTCTTTCTTTCTTCCTTCCTTCCTTCCTTCCTTCCTTCCTTCCTTCCTCTCTCCCTCCCTCCCTCTTCCTTCCTTCCTTCCTTCCTTCCTTCCTTCCTTCCTTCCTGCCTGCCTCCCTCCCTCCCTCCCTCTCTCTCCCCTTTCTTTCTTTCTTTCTTTCTTTCTTTCTTTCTTTCTTTCTTTCTTTCCCTCCATCCATCAGCCATCTATCTATCTATCTATCTATCTATCTATCTATCTATCTATCTATCTATCTATCTATCTATCATCTATCTATCTATCTATCTATCTATCTATTTATCTATCATCTGTCTATTATCTATCTATCATCTATCTGTCTGTCTGTCTGTCTGTCTCTCTGTCTATCTATCTATCTATTTATCAGCCATCTTTCAAATCCTCTCTTTTCAATCTTGGTTGTGTGGGGGGGGGGAGAAGAAAAATCATGCAAAGCTGTTCAGATAAAATAGATGATTTGAAACCAACAAACATTACATCCAAAGGTATAAATCTTCATTTAATGCCATTCGTTACAAACTAATTCTGAATAATTCTGAACCTCTGGAGATGGACCAGTCCAATGAGAGCTTATACAGTAGGACCCATTTTTTGTTGTGAAACTTGCTTTCAAATTGTAGCACAGAAGTTCATAATAAAAAACAAAATAGATCCCTGAACAATACTTTAAAATACTTGGTCAGGGAAATGAAATAATACCATAATCCTTCCATTCAGTTGTTTCGGTTTCATTTGATTTCATGGATGGGTTTGGAAGAAAATTTGTGAAAGGGAAGGGTGATAAGTTAAAAGATTTCCCAAACATAACAGGAGCTTTTATACTATAATTTAGCTTCATGGTTTTCAAAGACCCAAACTTCCAAAAATCAGGTATGCAAACATAAATCCCTGAAAAAAATATATACAATTTTATTTTTGTAAACCATTTGGTATGTAATTAAAAGCATATCATCCTCTGCCTAGAACGTGATCATATTAGTGAGATATTCCCAACTTACTGAGGGAAAAGTTAATGGAGTAACTAATAATATAACAATTTGGAAACCATAATCAGGCCAATGAAATTGGCTTTTTCTTAAAGAGTATTTATTATTTATTAACAAGGGACATGGTGGCTCAGGGGCTAGGACATTGAACTTGTCTATCGAAAGGTCGGCAGCTCAGCGGTTCGAATCCCCAGTGTTGCCGTGTAATGGGGTGAGCTCCCGTTACTTGTCCCAGCTTCTGCCAACCTAGCAGTTTCGAAAGCACCTAAAAATGCAAGTAGAAAAAATAGGGACCACCTTGGTGGGAAGGTAACAGCGTTCCGTGCGCCTTTGGCATTTAGTCATGCCGGCCACATGACCATGGAGACGTCTTCGGACAGTGCTGGCTCTTCGGCTTTGAAACGGAGATGAGCACCACCTCCTAGAGTTGGCAACGACTAGCACGTATGTGCGAGGGGAACCTTTACCTTTACCTTAGGAAAAGAAAACACTGATACACAATGGCAAACAAGATCCACTATTTCCATTTATTGCCTAGAATGGCTGTAAATCAATACGAATGATCATTTTGCATTGAAGTCTGACTGTTTTTCATATCTGAGCCAAAATTGGCTTTTTATTTCTATCTTTTCTTTGGTAATATACTTTCATTGTACGTTATCATTGTTTCCCCCAAGTAAATTTTCTCCATGTTGAGTATTATCCATTCCTTTAAATCAATGCAACTACACTATTTCTGTGATATTATTTATAGTGCTATCTTAGCCATTATAACCTTTTCCTTTAATTTGTTTCCAAGAAAAGATGCTTAGAAATAAGACTGTAAATGTTTCCTTTGAATCCTTCAATGAATAACGAAATAATTTAAGGAAAAAAATAAAGGCAGGTTCCTTATATACCATATGTCTAATTACCTGCTGAGTTATTAAGTCAGCCTCTACACAGGTGTCATTTTAAAAATAAGAAATTTCCACTGTCAACACTATATCATGAGAAAAAGTATTTTTCCCCCTGTGGTATGCCACTGATATTTTCCATATTTTTATTAGCAACTTTAAGAATAACTTGAGACTAGTTTTCCATCATTAGAGATTTAGAAAATGGAAAGGAGGAGGAAGAGGAGGAGGAGGAGAACAGGAGGAGGAGGAGGGGAAGAAGAAGAAGAATTTTACACATTTGGAAGCATATTATGTTATGTGCTGTCTGTGTGGATTCTAGAACGGTGTTTCTTAACTTGGCAGCTTGAAAATGTGTGGACTTCAACTCCTAAAAATTCTGCTGGGATGCAGAATTCTGGGATCTGATGTCCACTCATCTTCAAGCTTCTGAGATTGAGAAACATTGTTCTAGAGCAGAGGCTGGGTCAAGGATGGGTAGAAAGATTTCTATTCAGGAATGAGAAACAAGGAATGAAAAGGATGTCCAGACAAGGTGGTGGGATAAGATCGAGAAAAAAGATAATGTAAATCAGTTGTGGGTTGGCCTCCCGGTTTGGACCGGTTCTATAGAACTGGTAATAAAACCAGTGGGAGGCTCCGCCCACTGACCCAAATGTCATCAAAAGTGATCCACGAGCGCATGCGCATGGGCATGATGCGAACCAGTAGCAAAGGTAAGTAGAACTCACCCCTGGTGTAGATAATCTATGCTCTAGAAAAGGGATCTCCAACTCTGTAAATTCTATGACTTGTGGACTTCAACTTCTACAGTTCCTCAGCCAGCATGGTTGATTGAGGAATTCTGGGAGTTGAAGTACAGAAGTCATAAAGTTGCTAAAGTTGGAAATCCCTATTCTAGAGCATGGATTATTTCTACCATCTTTATCCTTAATCTTATTCCACTGACTTGTCTGGACATCATTTTTAGCCAGTGGTACGATTTGCTGGTTCTCCGAACTACTCAAAATTTCCGCTACCGGTTCTCCTGAACCGGTCCGAACCAGCTGAATACCACCTCTGATCATTGCTGAGCTGAAATTGGCCTCTCTCAAAAAGCCTTGCTCATCACTCACCTGCCTCTGATTCCTCTGTTCCCAATATCTTCCTTCCTGCCAAGGAAGCTGTTGACAAAGCCATACATATTTTATGAGCCTTGATGCCACCCTTGAAAGATGTCAACATAAAGACAGAAGCCCTAATATTAATATAATAAAGATAGGATAGCTTCAGCTGGTTCGCCTAATGGTTGGGGAGAAGAAGAAGGCAACATCACAGGGGCAAGACTGAAAATTACTCATTTCTAGGCTAGGTGCAAGTGGGATACAGTCTCTGGTTTTCCACCAGGTGAGGGATTTTATTTAGTCTTTCTAGGCAAAAAGAGTTAGGAGCTTGTGAAATTGCTTGCTAGATCCCACTAGATTTCAGGGAAGAATCCTGGAAAATGCCTACCCTATCCAATCTGATGAGATTGGCAGATACTCTCAGGATATCATCTAAGTATAATAATATGAGTCTCTGACTACATTTTAAGTCCATGGAAAAAGAAAAAGTACTGTTGGGTCCTCATTTTTATTTTTTTATTTTTTTTTTATTTTGTTTGTCAAACATGTACAAGATAGCAAGTATAAATATAAACATGGATATGAACAAAAGAAATGAATACAAATAAATGGGGACAGTAGGCCAGGGATGGTAAGCACTCTGGTGCACTTATGCATGTCCCCTTTATGGACCTCTTAGGAATGGGGTGAGGTCCACGGTAGACAGTTTGAGGTTGAAGCTTTGAGGGTTTGAGGACGTAACAATGAAGTCAGGTAGAGCATTCCAGGCATTGACCACTCTGTTGCTGAAGTCATATTTTCTGCAATCGAATTTCGAGCGGTTTACCTGGAGTTTGTATCGATTGTGTGTTCATGTATTATTGAGGTTGAAGCTGAAGTAGTCATTGACAGGTAAGATGTTGTAGCAGACAATTTTGTGTACTATGCTTAGATCAGACCACAGGCAGGACAGTTCCAGATTGTCCAAGCCCAAAATTTCAAGCCTGGAGGCATAAGGGATTCTATTGTGAGTAGAGGAGTGGAGGACTCTTCTTGTGAAATATCTCTGGACCCGCTCAATCATATTAATGTCTGATAAACAGGGTGGATTCCAGGCAGACGAGCATGAAAATGATGTATCTGGCATTTCGGTTCAGCCTCCAAGCTTTCCATTCCATTGAAGTGAACGTGACTCATGCCATAACCGTGATTCTCTCCATACATTTTTAATCTTGAGTTTAGAACAGTGTTCAGCCTTTTATTATGCCTTTTTCAGTAAGAAAGCAAATGCTCAAAACATTCATTCTGAGAGCCATATAAGTAATTGAGGTTTACTCTAAAGTGGAAGGTGGGTTTACAGCTATAAAAATATATAGAAATTCATTGTGGATGAGTGCAGAGGAAAACTCCAGGCCTCTGTCAGTTTGCAGTCAGATAGAGGAAAGGCATATTGAGAGCTGGATGAGCTCTTTATAAATAATGTTGAGTGATGAGTCAGGACAAAACCAGCATAAATTCTAAAATGAAGTGGTTACAAAGAAGTATAATTTCTCCCTCACTCTTTGTGGTCCCAAAGTTAGCAGAAGCGAGTTGAGCTCTTCTGGGGATTACTAAAATCATGCACCACATTTGACAGGAGTACATTTTGTGGGAAACCGCCCCCCATCCTAAAGAATAAAATATTTTGAGGAATATTAAAAGAGGCAGAATAGTATATTTCCCCTAAAGGAAAAGGGGAAAAAAACATGTTCTTAAAGGCAGAAAATAGTCCCAGTCTTCCTGCTATAAGAAAAACAGCCTCAGGCTGAAACCTGAAGTCTTTAGAGATGGATATTTCATATCCATTAAGAAAGCCAGGCCACCCTATTCATAAAGAAAATGCCTTCAGCTCCCACAGAAGGCTGGAGCTGATCGGATTAGAAAAGTAGGCAAACAAAGACTCCTTAAAAACTACATTCCCCCATCCAGCTCCAAGGACAGGGCATGACCTCCCAGCCACAAAGGGAATCAGGCAACAATAATTAGAATACTAAAAGGGCACACTCAAGCACAGGTGAAAGTATATTTTCACAATGGACAGGCACCTCAAATCACAAAGCCCCCAAGAATGTATAAAAGCCCACCTATCTCAACCCCATTTTGTCAGTCACCCCAGAAACATGCTATTGTCACTGAAATTTCTGGCTACCAAATAAATAGAAACCTTCTTTCCTGAAGCTTGCCTCCATTTTATTTCTAGTCTCTTCTTTATTTCTCTTGGAACTTGGAACTGGACCTGATTTTCTTTCTTTCTTTCTTTCAATCATTTGTTGTTGTTGTTGTTTTTAAAAAAAGCAAAAAAACAACAACACCCTATCCTAATACTGAATATCTAAATAAAAAGAGAGAAGAGACTAGAGTGCTTATAGAATTTCACCGGCTTCTCCAAAGAAGGAAAATGTGGAATGTTGTGGTCTTAGAAACACAACATGCAAATACAGAACACATTGCAGAAGGGGCTTTCCATCAGTGTCTTTAAGGGAACTCTGCTGTGTTCTCCAAAGGTTTAACAGGTTTCTTAATAGTTCAAGACTGGAAATTGCAGGGGACCTTGAGACTGATCTCAGAAAGCAGTCCAAATTTAAAAGAAGCAAAGATTTTAAAAGAAGCAAAGATGCACCTGAACATCAGCAAGACTAAGGAGATGGTGTTAGACTTCTGGAAGAAGAGAGAGGAACCTGCCCCACTTTACATTGAGGGAGGCCTTTAAATTCCTGGGAGTCCATCTCAGTGAAGACCTCACCTGGAAAAACAACACGATCCAGGTGGCCAGAAAGGCCCAACAGAGACTCCACTTTCTTAGAGTCTTGTGAAAAAACCAAGTGGAACATCAGCTGATGACCACTTTTTACCGGTCCATAATAGAAAGCGTCCTCACTCAGTGCATTACGATGTGGTATGCTGGCTTGATAGAAAAATATTACAGAGAGTGGTGAGCACAGCACAAAACATTGCGGGCTGTCCCCTGATACCACTAGACGACATTGTCTGTTTTGGACTGATTGTATCTGGTAATAACTACTTGGGCCTAGAACACAACAAGCATTGGAATGACTGGCATCTATCCAGTTCCCTTGTATCGAATGGTGATGATTATGTTAGGAGTCACATCCTGTAAATAATTTAGCCATTTGTCTTTGGTTTGGACAAATTACTATGCTACATCAGATAGGATGTTTAATTTTTGTGGCCCAAGACCAGTATGCATTCATATATACTGTTGCAAGATCAAATCTGGGTTGGTCAGTGGGACCAGAGGTTTTGTCTTCCAAGCTTTTGGACTTGTGCTGGAAGCTATCCTCAGGAAACTTCTCTCTAGGCTAGGCTGAGGATGGGCTCCAGGACAAGTCTGAAAGTTGGAAGACAAAACCTCTGGTCCTAGCGATTGACCCAGATTGGATCCTGCAACATTATCCTGGGACACGTATAGTTGCCTTCATTCATATATGCTCAGGAAGGAAGGAAGGAAGGGAGGAAGGGAGGAAGGAAGGAAGGGAGGAAGGGAGGGAGGGAGGGAGGGAGGAAGGAAGGAAGGAAGGAAGGAAGGAAGGAAGGAAGGAAGGAAAAGACTAAACAAATCATAGGGGAAGTCCAGTGCAGAGTGAACCAGAAGCGTAAGTAGCAAAAGTGAACAATGCAAAGCTATATAGAAGGGGAAAAAATGCTAAAAACAATCGCACATGTACAATCCTGCTCCATACAAATAGTTTAAATTAACCCTAAATCTAAGGGAGGGGATAACCAACAAATATTAAGAGCTTTAGCTAAGTTTAACTAAAACTAAACTTAGTTTAGTTTAGTTTAGTTTATTTGAATTTCTATACCGCCCTTCTCCCGAAGGACTCAGAGCCATCATAAAACAGATTCATCAAATTAGGAAACAGAAGTTAAATTTAGGGTTAAAAGCCTGGGGAGATTAAAAAAAAACATAACTGTTTCAGATGACATGACTTGAAATGTTTATGAGCCTGGCCACAGAGACACTGGTGGGAGGCTCATGTATGCATAACACTGTTCTAGGCATTGGTTAAATATGCAGGGCTATAAAACTAAGATTCTGTGACATCTTGAAGTTGGCACAGGATTAACTACAGGCCACATAGATGTAAATAGTCAAACTGAGTCTCTTCATGTCCGACATGTTCTACATGCTGTTACATAGAATTTTGGAGTGCCGAACGCAAGAGCAGGCTCTCCTAAAAGTAGCCAAGAGATAAGGAAATGGCTTACATGTCTAGAATTCATGCATGGGAACAGATTGATAAGAACATCAGACACATGAAATCTTGACTCTCCATCTGTCTTGTAGCATGAAGTTGTTACATGTACCCAGTGGTGGGATTCAAATAATTTAACAACCGGTTCTGTGGACGTGGCTAGGTGGGCTAGGTGGTCATGTGACTGGGTGGGCGTGGCCAACTTGATGTCACTCATGGCAAGGTGGGGCGGCACCTTGCTGTGAGTGACATTGTAGGCCACGCCCACTCAGTCACATAACCGATGCTGCAGAGACATCCTACCTTCCCTGCAGAAGGTCCCGGTGCTGTGAGATGTATGCATGCTCTATGTGTGTTTCAGACTGAGAAGGAGATGACTTGCCCAAACTTTTCCTGCTTTGGAAGCTGTCTTTAAGTAGCAGGGATAGGCTGTGGCAGCTGCCTTCCAAACAGCTTCGGACGGCCCAAGGAACAGGGTGGTAACGGCGGTAACAGGCCAGGAGAATGACAGGACATGTCAGGACAGCGCCAGCCTGAAGCTCAACAGCAGGCCGTCCTCCTGACCAGGTCTGGTCATGAGCAGCACTGGCATTGGCAGGCAATGGGGTGTGCGGCTGGCATGAAGAACAGGATGGGACTTCTGGCGGCCGTGCACCCCATCATATATTTTAAAAAGATACTTGGTTGATACCTAGGACACTGGCAGCAACCCGTATCAACCATTATTAATAGTTAATCATATTTGTGATACATTTTTAAATGTTCATTTGACTGAGTTTCATGTTTAATGAATAAAAGTAATAATAATAATAATAATAATAATAATAATAATAATAATAATAATAATAATAATAATAATAATAATAATAAACAGAAAGTTTAATACTCACTGCTCAAGAATAAGCACTACAAACTAATGCCATGAAAGCAAAGATACAGAAATCCACCGACAATCCAAACTGCCGATTTTGCAACAAAATCGAAACTGTTTCACATTTAATATGTGAATGCAGAAAAATCGCACAAACTGATTACAAAGCTAGACACGACCGAGTTGCTAAGTTTACCCACTGGTCATTATGTAAAAAATACGACTTGCCATATCCAAAAAATCATGGGAACATAAAAGTGGAAAAAGTTATAAAAAATGAGAAGGTGAAGATCTTGTGGGACTTTCAAATACAAATGGATTGTCACTTGGAACACAACTGTTGTGATGCAGGTTCCCGGACTCGGACTCCTGCAGGATGATTCAGAAAGTGAGGATGAGGAACTGGCAAGACCTGCTTCCCCTGGGCCCTCTCCCTCCCTGGCACCCACCCAGGAGGAAGAGGAGGGGCTGGAAAGGCCTAATTCCCCCGGGGCCTTCTTCTGATTTGGCAATGCCCCAAGAACAATCTTGGCTTGATGCAAGACTGTGCAGACGTGACCGGCACACGCAGCAGAGGAGGCATTGGGACAAAGTCAAAGAATGATGAGTCACGGAGTGACACCCACAAGGGCTATAAAGCAAGAGGCAGAACTTCCTGTCTTTTTGTCTTGGACAAAGTAATGAATTTGCGTGGGCAAACTTATCATGGATAGAAGAATCTGTTTGTGAGTGAATCGTGCTTTATCTATAATTTTCTGGTTATCTCCACGGATTTTGGCAGGCGTGTGGGGAGACATTTTATTTATTTATTTATTTATTTATTTTATTAATTAGATTTCTAGACCGCCCTTCTCCCGAAGGACTCAGGGCGGTGTACAGCCTTATTAAAACACATAGGTACACAATAAATTTAAAATACATTTAAAATGAAATATTTAACCGGCCAATTTAAAACTAAAAATGGTCAGACGACCGATATAAAACCCTAAACTATAAAATCACCATTAAAAACCCATAACTTAAAAAACTAACCCAGTCCAGCGCAGATAAATAAGTACGTTTTGAGCTCATGAAAGGTCTGAGGTCCGGAAGTTGACGAAGTCCTGGGGAGCGCGTCCCAGAGGGGGGGAGCCCCCACAGAGAAGGCCCTCCCCCTGGGTGTCGCCAGACGACACTGTCGCGCCGACGGCACCCTGAGGAGTCCCTCTCTGTGAGAGCGCACGGGTCGGTGAGAGGTATTCGGTAGCAGCAGGCGGTCCCGTAAGTAACCCGGCCCTATGCCATGGAGCGCTTTAAAGACGTTCACCAACACCTTGAAGCGCACCCGGAAGGCCACAGGTAGCCAGTGCAGCCTGCGCAGGATAGGTGTCACTCGGGGGCCACGAGGGCTCCTCTATCACCACAAGAGCTGCATTCTGGACCAACTGCAGCCTCCGGATGCCCTTCAAGGGGAGCCCCATGTAGAGAGCATTGCAGTAGTCCAGACGAGACGTCAGAAATCTCTGTGCTAGAAGTAATTCAGCCAAAAGTAAATAAATTGGGAAAAGGCCTTTGACTGACTTTTTGTTGGGAGTATTGGGGGAGGGAAACAAAACAACAACACACCAGATATACAGTTGTAGAAAACTGAAACATACAATTTATTGACATCGCGGTACCAGGAGATGCCAGAGTCGAAGAAAAAGAACTGGAAAAACTCATGAAATATCGCGACCTGGCCATCAAAACTACACGACTATGGATGAAACAGTGATACCTATTGTCATTGGGGCACTTGGTACCATGTCCAAGAATTTTATAACATACATCAACAAATTGCAGCTTCCTGCAATAACAGCAGCAGAACTGCAAAAAACTGCGCTACTTGGAACATCGTACATCTTAAGAAGGTTGATACCTAGGACGCTGGCAGCAACCCGTATCAACCATTAGCACCAGTCAATGGTATTTGTGATGCATGTTTAATGAATAAAGTAAATAATATGTCAGTGAAGATTCTCAATCCTCCAGGTAGAATTGTCTAGAGGTTGAGTCATGGCAACTGGATATATTCTTGTTCGTTTGAGATATTTTGTTGCCCTTCCAAGCACCTTCTTCTTCCAATGACCCTCTGCATACTCAGATTCGTCTAACTAACTTGTTTAGACTGAAGAAGGTGCTTGGAAATAAGCAACAGAACATCTCAAACCAACCAAAAAATAAGTCCAATCACTACGACTCAACTTCCAGACAATTCTACTTGGAGGACTGAAAATCTTCATCTTCTTACTCTATTACCTTTTCTCAAGGCCATGAAAATCTGGCTCTTTTCCCAGACATTGGGGTCACAACCTCAGGTGGGAATTCTATAAAGAGGAGATCTGTGGGATAGTTGGTTTTTGTTAAGCTTTGATCCAAGTTTTGCTGGTGTTGGTTTTATCAAAATTGCTATTTTCCAAAGCACCAGAAGGCACTAGAAGAAACAATGGATTGAAACTAATCAAGGAGAGAAGCAACCTAGAACTAAGGAGAAATTTCCCAACAGTGAAAACAATTAACCAGTGGAATGGCTTGCCTTGAGAAATTGTGGATGAGTCTTTTAAGAAGAGACTGGATAGCTACTCGTCTGGAATGGTATAGGACAGTGATGGCTAACTTTTTTGCCGTTGTGTGCCAAAAGCGGGGGGGGGGTCACACACACGGATGCCCATGCCCAAAATTCAATGTGCCCTGCCCCCCTGCACATGTGACCCTCCTTGTGCTCCCCGCTTTTGGCACTTGATGGCTCAGTGGGCCCGGTAGGCCCATTTCTCGCCCTCCCAGGCTCCAGAGGCTTTCTAGGAGGGGAAAAATCGACCTTTCTGCCCTCTGGGGAGGACAAAATCGACCTTCTCCACCCTCCCAGAGGCCCTCCAGAGGCCAGAAATGGCCCATTTCCCGACTTCCAGTGGACCCCAAAATCAGCTGGCCAGGGCACACATGCGCACTGGAGCTCAGCTAAGGCAATGCTCGCGTGCCCACTGATATGGCTCCACGTGCCACCTGTGGCACGTGGTATAGGATCTCCTTAAACAGGGGGTTGGACTAGAAGACCTCCAAGGTCCCTTCCAACTCTGATGATGCTCTGTTTCTGTTCCATTCTGTTTTTGGTTGCCGTCCACCAATAGTTTCTGAGATAGTTGAGCAGCCATAAAAATTGGATTGACATATCTAACTAACAAACAAATCAACCAAACCAAACCAAACCAAACCAAACCAGACCAAACCAAACGAACCAAAACAAACAACAAATAAATGCATGTTATTTGACAGTGTGTAATTTTGGTTTTGTATAAACACTGGCTTGATTAATTTGTACTTGTCATTCTGTACAATAGCACAAGTTGCCCGATGCTTGTAGCTTTACAATTTTCTCTAAAAGCTGCTGAGGATTTCAACATGATTTAACCTTAGATGGGTAAATAAACTGTAGCTGTTGACCTGATTACCAAGTACATAATTATTTCTGAATGAACATATTAGGGTACTTCCATGAACACAATTTAACCTTGTTACACTTTTTTCTGTTGATCCATGTTTAATAGGATTTAATGCCACGGGGACTCACAGTACAGCATGCTTATGTTTGAAAGGGTGTTATAAGAATTTCAATATAAAGCAGACTTTGAAAAGGAGCTTGTATCTGGCACTAAATATCTTCTTATCTGCCAAGCACCACCACTACTGTTTGACCTTTTAAATGAAATTGCATTTTAAACTTATGATTTTCCTGTTTCCTTTTTTTAATGCCCTACAAGAATGGAATGTACAAGAAGTTACGCAAACCGCTACAGTATGTTCTTCTAAGAAAAGATGTGAATGCTTCAGACATAGGTATTAACTGCCAGAATATTACAAGGAAATTAGGAATTAAAAGGAAGGGAATTTAGAGAAGTGCTCAAATCATGTTAGCCACAGATTGAGAATATTTTTAAAAGCTTCAAAGAAAACTGATTTTGGGGGGAACTGTCCCATGCCATTCTGTGAAGGAACAGAGATTTTCCTTGGTAGATGATAAGTCCTGGTGGAAAACTGACAATTACCACAGGGATATGGATTTATTTGAAGGATGTCTACGTAGATTCTTAGTCATCCAGGTCACGGTTGTCCCAAAAGTGCTTTTTCAAAAGGCAGCTGGGCTTTGTTTTTCCTTGAAGACATTTCACTTCTCATCCAAGAGGTTTCTTCATTCAGTTCTCAAATGAAGCTTCATAAAGAAGGAATTCTTCATGAAGAAATACTATTCTGGTAGTAGAGGATGAATGGCCATTGGCCTCTTTATGCAAATGGAACTATGCTTTTCCTCTGTTGTGGATTTGCATTTGTAGGAGCCTAGCATTTTTTCCCCTATGTAATAACACTAAAAGGCCATAGGTAAAGGTAAAGGTTCGTCTTGCACATATGTGCTAGTCATTCCTGAGTTCTAAGTTGCTTCTCTCCTTGATTAGTTTCCACCCATTTGCTTCTTGTTCTACCCTCAGGTGCTTTGGAGAATAGCTTGACTCTCTCTTCTTTGTGGCAACCCCTGAGATATTGGAACACTGCTATCATGTCTCCCCTGGTCCTTCTTTTCATTAAACTAGACATACCGAGTTCATGCAACTGTTCTTCATACGTTTTAGCCTCCAGTCCCCTAATCATCTTTGTTGCTCTTCACTGCACTCTTTCTAGAGTCTAGGAGCATCTTATACTCTGAAAAATACAGTAAAAGCAGGGGTGGGATTCAAATAATTTAACAACCGGTTCTCTGCCCTAATGATTTCTTCCAACAACCAGTTCACCAAACTGCTCAGAAAGTTAACAACCGGTTCTCCCGAAGTGGTGCGAACTGGCTGAATCTCACCACTGGGTAAAAGCATAGAGATCTGTGAATGTAATGCAATTCTCAACATAAAAGGCGTGTAAAGAAATCCAGAAGGAATTGACACTTACCAGGAAATTTCATATTATGGGATAGAAACCTGGGATTTGCGGAGGTGGTGGGGTGGTGGTGGTGGTGGAGTGGGTATAAGAATTATCATGTTCCATGCCTTGTTGAATTTCCTGTCGGGATAAATATTGATTAGTGATATTTTATCATTTTAATGGCCATAGAGGAATGTTTTGATGAAATCTCATGTTTCATTTTCTGTTACTAGATTTTTAGCAAAGTTTCTGCAAGTCATAAATTAGGAGGAGAAAAAGAGTGAGAGGCTTCTAACAAATCAGACTCATGAATAAATGTGCATGCTTCATCTGGATGATTGATGCTCTTTTCAGCCGAATGTTTCAGAATTAACATTTTATAACTTTAAACCTTATGAAAAATTTAAAATCTGGAATAAAAGTTTAATTTGCCCACTCAAGCTATCCTCTTTCTTGTATATATATATATATAAACAACTATCTGAAATTTTCACCAAGTATTAAAATTGTTCGTATTATGGATAACGATCAAACAATTGGGGTGAGTGAACAGATTGGAAATCAAGTTCTTTTCAAAAATCACTTCACGTTTATAAATGTTTATGTGTGTAAGTGTGATGTATACGTGCTTTATTTCTTTTGGCCTGTCTGCTGCAGCTTCATAAAACAGACATATTGCCATTTTGCCAGCATTTTTCATTCCTTTTTGCGTTCTAAATCCATTCATTTGATAAATATTAAGCGTGAAGTATACCAAACAAAAGGGATGCGGTGGTTTAGTGGGTAAGACGCTGAGCTTGTTTGTTGATCGAAAGGTCGGCAGTTCAGCGGTTCAAATCCCTAGTGCCACATAATGGGGTGAGCTCCCATTATATGTCCCAGCTTCTGCCAACCTGGAAGTTCGAAAGCACATAAAAAATGCAAATAGAAAAATAGGGACCACCTTTGGTGGGAAAGTAACAGCATTCTGTGAACCTTTGCCGTTGAGTCATGCCGGCCACATGACCACGGAGATGTCTTTGGATAGTGCTAGCTCTTCGGCTTTGAAACGGAGATGAGCACCGCCCCCTAGAGTCGGGAACGACTAGCACATATGTGCGAGGGGAGCCTTTTCCTTTACCTTATACCAAACTGTTCATGGTCTATGGCAGAATTCCCTGCATAGTTGGTGGCCCGGAGTGGATTGGGGGGGGGGGCAGGGGAGAAAGAGAGGATGGTTTTGTGGGAGAAGTATGTATGTGTATGTGCAAACATGTGAGCACCTGTTGCTTGCACGAGTGGGGCTGTGAGTGCCTGCAATGCTCATGCAAGTGAGACTCCAAGCATCCATAACATTTGTCACATGGCTTAGTTGTGAATAGACTGCTAGCTGGTAATAGGCTGTGGCCCGCAGGTTGGAGATCCCTGGTCTAGGGAGCATTTTTCTATAGTAGAGGTAGTCCTCAACTTACAACCATTTGTTTGGTGACTGTTCTAAGTGTGAGATTTAAAAAAAACAGCAAAACTCATAAAAAGTAAAATGGAGACCATGAACAAGTAAAAAGCAGATTTATTAAAAAGATATATATATACAGTATATAGAATAGAATAGAATAGAATTTTTTTATTGGCCAAGTGTGATTGGACAGACAAGGAATTTGTCTTGGTGCATAAGTTCTCAGTGTACATAAAAAATGGTACCTTCATCAAGGTACAACACTTACAACACTTAATGATAGTCATACGGTGCAAATTTAACACTTAATGATACAACACTTAATGATAGGCATAGGGTACAAATAAGCAATCAGGAAACAATCAATATCAATATCATTTGTAAGGATACAAGCAACAAAGTTACAATCATAAGTGGAAAGAGATTGGTGATGGGAACGAGGAGAAGATTAATAGTAGTGCAGATTTAGTAAATAGTTTGACAGTGTTGAGGGAATTATTTGTTTAACAGAATGATGGCGTTCAGGAAAAAGCTGTTCTAGTTATTCTGGTGTGCAGTAGAAGTCTGTAGTGTCGTTTTGAGGGTAGGAATTGAAACAGTTTATGTCCAGGATGTGAGGGATCTGTAAATATTTTCACAGCCCTCTTTTTGACTCATGCAGTATACAGGTCCTCAATGGAAGGCAGGTTGGTAGCAATTATTTTTTCTGCAGTTCTAGTGATCCTCTCAAGTCTGTGTCTGTCTTGTTGGGTTGCAGAACCAAAGCAGACAGTTACAGAGATGCAGATGACAGACTCAATAATTCCTTTATTATAGCTTATCTCATAAACTTTTGCAAAAGGGGAGAGAGAGAGAACGTCTTACAGCTCTGAATACAGCTCTGAATACATTTTCAAGCAATCAGCAAAACAATTAAAATGTCCCCACTTACCATTATTTTTAGGACATTACATAACATTTTGGCTTTCTCAGCAACATCTTTTCTGATTTAGAGTTGCCCCTTGGAGGGGTATTTCCCTCGTAAAAATACCCTTTCAATACATCCTTAACTAAAACCATTAATTGGAACAGGGTATCTTCCTTTCTTGTTTTAATTTAGTTTGGGTGATCCTGATTCAACTCAGAATGTACTAACTTAAGTGTCTGGTGTTATTTCCTCAGAAAAGGCGTCATACATACTTCCTCTTTCTAAGTGTCTTACACAGCTAAATAGCTCAGGGTTAGCTCAGGTTATATGAAGGGTAAATATGGAGTCACTTAGGCTATATTCTTTACAGGAATAATCCCATTTCTCTCACTAAGTTACAACAGCACTATCAAAAGTGCGTGTTTTTCACACTTATGATCATTGCGACAACCTACTGGCCATGTTATTAAAATTCATAGACTTGGCAATTGACTCATATTGAAGACAATTTGTGTGATCACATTTTGCGACCTTCTGACCAGCAAAGTCAAAGGGGAAACTGGATTCACTTAACTGCCGGGTTACTAATTTAACAACTGTGGCAAGAATGGGGCAAAAGTCACTTAACAAATGTCTTACTTAGCACCAGAACTTTGGGGCTCAATTGTGCTCAAAAGTCAAGGACTCCCTATGCTTCACTCAAGACAGCCATGGGTGTCTTCTGGAAGTTACAATGAAGTCCTAAGTCTTCGCACAACAACATGGTGTGTATTACTGGACAACTCTCTTTTCAAATTCCAAATATCAAATGATCAAACCACAAAGAAACCATAGGAGACAGATTCATTCCTGCAAAAATATGAGAGTAGGGATTTCTCCCCTTGTAAACATGTTATATCAGAAAGCAGTAAATTTCTGACCTTTGGAATAACCTATTGAAACTTGGTAAAATCTGAACCGGTTTACTACTGGTTCGCTGGCTGCGCATGCACGTTGCTTGTGCATGCACAGTGCGCAACACGCACCAAATGCAAGGTGCGCGCATGCACAGTGCACACCAAAAGGAGGCATCGGGTAAGTAAAACAGTGTGCGCATGTGTGGGGGAGTGATCAGCTGTGGCGCGCAATTTTTTTTTTTTTGCAACCTATTCGGCCAAAGAGGTTGTAGAAAAAATGCTTTTAAAAGTAAAAAAAAGAGAAAAACCTCTGATGATCAGGCAGCTCAGCTGGGATCATCAGAGCCTCTTTTTTTACCATTTAAAAGCATTTTTTTGCAACCTATTCGGCCAAAGAGGTTGTAGAAAAAATGCTTTTAAAAGTAAAAAAAAGAGAAAAACCTCTGATGATCAGGCAGCTCAGCTGGGATCATCAGAGCCTCTTTTTTTACCATTTAAAAGCATTTTTTTGCAACCTATTCGGCCAAAGAGGTTGTAGAAAAAATGCTTTTAAAAGTAAAAAAAAGAGAAAAACCTCTGATGATCAGGCAGCTCAGCTGGGATCATCAGAGCCTCTTTTTTTACCATTTAAAAGCATTTTTTTACAACCTATTCGGCCAAAAAGGTTGTAGAAAAAATGCTTTTAAAAGTAAAACAAAAGCCTCTGACGATCAGGGAGCTCAGCTGGGATTGTCAGAGCCTCTATTTTTACCATTTAGAAGCATTTTTTTTATAACCTACTCGGCTAAAGAGGTTGTAGAAAAAATATTTTTAAAAGTAAAAAAAAAAAAAGCCTTTGACGATCAGGCAGCTCAGCTGGGATCATTAGAGCCTCTTTTTTTAACCTTTTAAAAGCATTTTTTTATAACCTATTCGGCCAAAGAGGTTGTAGAAAAAAATGCTTTTAAAACTAAAAAAAAAAAGCCTCTGACTATCACGCGGCTCAACTGGGCATGGGCAGGGGGCGGGCAGGGATTTTTGCTACTGGTTCCCTGAACCACCCACCGCCATCGCTACCGGACCGACTGATTCGGTCCGAACCGGGAGCATGTCGCCCCTGCTATTGAGTAACAAAAGAATTCAGCAACCCTGAAAAAGGAAACACAGACTTATTAGTTTATAATTAATATGTAACTTAAAAAGGTGTTTAGTGATATTATTTAGAACATTTATCTCATCCAGGCTTGAAGCAGCCGTAAGGGAAGTCGTTATTTCAAATTTCTGACAGGGCTGAAGCGAAGAGATAATTGTCAGGAAGACTAATTAATAGTCAAATAGAAGTTTTAACAAGGTCACATTATGTTCTAGCAATTATAAAGGATACTCTTCAACCTTCTACATCCTCCTCAGGTACTAAACCGGAAATAGTGAACAGTTGCTGATTAGAGTTTTCCCATGCTTATCCCAGAGAAACTTCAGGGCAACATATTTATTTATTTATTTATTTATTTATTTATTTATTTATTTGTAGTATTTGTCGAGTACGTATTAGATAATATATATATAAGCATGAATTGAATACATAAAATGGATACAATTAAAGGGAACATTAGGACAGGGATTCTTAGCAGAGGTTGGTTTCAGCAGTTCTGACCAGTTCTGGAGAACCGGTAGCAGAAATTCTGAGTAGTTCGGAGAACTGGTAGTAAAAATTCTGACTAACTCCACCCCTGTCTATTCTCTGCCTCCCAAGTTCCAGCTGATCGGGAGAAAATAGAGATTTTGCAGTAATCTTCCCCTGCCATGCCCACCAAGCCACACCCACCAAGCCATGCCACACCCAACAAGCCACACCCACAGAACCGATAGTAAAAAAACTTTGAAACCCACCACTGGGTAGTAGGCACGCTGGTTCTCTTATGCACACAAAACATAATGTGAATTAGGTTTTGTCCTACTTTGTGAGCTGAAGTTATGGGCTTAAGACTGATTGGACATTCCTTGGTCAGCCTTGTCTCTAATTAGAAAATCATCAAATATTGTTCGAAGCAGATATGAGGGCTGGGAGCAATCTTGGAGCTGCTTTTATAGTAAATGTTGTGCCTCGTCCACTTTCCCTGCAGCCGGGGCCTTCTTATCTGCTTCCGAACGCTGAGGAATGTCCTAGCATGCCTCCCGGCCCCAGCCCTGGCTCCATGCCCAGACAGGCTGAGGAAGAAGAAGCGCCTCCAGCCCCCAACCCTGGCTCCATGCCCAGGCAAACGGAGCAACTAGACCACTCCCCTCCCCCACAGCATGTGAGCCTGAGGAAGGTCAATTACCAACAGCTGCAGACTGGAGTGACCCTTGCTTCAGGAGAATTGATAAGCGGCGTCAACAGAAGGAAGGGAGGGGCAGGCCGGGATAAGTGCTGAGTCATGGAGCCATACCCCATGGCCTATATAAAGGATCTGCTTTCTGGCATTCTCTGAGTCAGGCAAAGTTTACCTTATCTTGCTGAAATCACTTTCTGGTCTCCTGCCTGCCTTGAGAACTTTGCTAGGACTTTGGCAGAGCTGCAGAGGCACGCCTGATTCGGATTTCCCTGACCCGGCCATCAGCGGAGGAGTGGGACACGACAGTAAACAGATTTAAGCTATGCATCCAGTTAGTTCAGTTCAGTTCAGTTCAGTTCAATTCAGTTTAGTTTAATTGCCGTGGTGGTGCAGTGGTTAGAATGCAGTATTGCAGACCAACTCTGTTCACTGCCAGGAGTTTGATTCTGACCGGCTCAAGGTTGACTCACCCTTTCCATCCTTCCAAGGTCAGTAAACTGAGGTCCCAGATTGTTGGAAGCAATATGCTGACTTTGTAAACCTCTTAGAGAGGCCTGTAAAGCACTGTGAAGGGGTATATAAGGCTAAGTGCTATGGCTATTAGTTTCCTGAAAGAGAAAATGGAAATGTTCTTGTTTAGGATATGCTTTCTGTTCTTTGATTTAAATTTAAGACGCAGTCTGTTGAGCAGGATTCAGCAAGACATTTTGCCCCAGATTCTCATCAAAATGCACATTCCAATATTATAGGATAATTTACCATAAACATAGAAATATTCTAAATGTAAACTTACAGTACTACAAGCTATGAATACTTAAATGAGTAATGGAAGAAATAGCATCTTGATTAAAACAAGAGCATTTGATCGATGGTGCTTGTAAAATTCTACAATTGAACTAAGATTAAATTTTTAAGCTGTAATCAAATATAGCTTCTCCCTTGGCCAGCAGCTGGCTCTGGAACATTATTGTTAATGTCCTTTTCTTCTTTAATACCTCTTTTCTCCTTCTTGAGGTTCTTTGAGTTTTTTATTTCTTTCCTTCCCTTTTTCTCAGAGAGACTGTCTCAATACTGATTCGGGAGACATTCAATGTCCTACTTTTACTTGTTGCTGGCATTATAATTCATTTAGGTCTTCAGAATTTGGTTTCCATGTTCTTTTCCTGTTCTTTTAGGGGATCTATGACAATTCACCATAGCCAACTCATTGTGGCCAATTCACTACAGCCAACTCCTCATAGCCAACCTGCCACAGGCAACCTCTTGGCTTGCTCAGCCACAGTTGTGTCAGATGCCATGAGAATAGAATAGAATAGAATAGAATAGAATTTTATTGGCCAAATGTGATTGGACACACAAGGAATTTGTCTTGGTGCATATGCTCTCAGTGTACATAAAAGAAAAGATACGGTCATCAAGGTACAACATTTACAACACAATTGATGGTCAATATATCAATATAAATCATAAGGATTGCCAGCAACAAGTTATAGTCATACAGTCATAAGTGGAAAGAGATTGGTGATGGGAACTATGAGACGATTAATAGTAGTGCAGATTCAGTAAACATTCTGACAGTGTTGATGGAATTATTTGTTTAGCAGAGTGATGGCCTTCGGGAAAAAACTGTTCTTGTGTCTAGTTGTTCTGGTGTGCAGTGCTCTATAGCGTCGTTTTGAGGGTAGGAGTTGAAACAGTTTATGTCCAGGATGCGAGGATCTGTAAATATTTTCAACTTGGTTTTCTTTCTAATAGTGACTTCTTTTATTGGGTCTGCTACAAACAGAGTCTCAGTAAAAGTCGAGGTCTCTCTGTATAAAGTCAGCACTGAGAGCTTCTGCCTCTCAGCCCCTTTTTTAACATCCCGCGCTGCTCATGCCCCGCCCCATGGCTGAACTGCTGTGTTAATTGGACGCCCGACTACTCTCTCCCTCCTCGTCTGACAGCCTCAGCTGCCACGTCAGCTGCTAAATCCCGGAACTAAAGCAGCTCTTTCTAATGCCCAGCCCTCATCTCCCTCTATCCCGGCCACCAATGTGCTTATTCCTTTCCTATCCTTGCCAAACGCAGATCCCTGCAGCCCTTAAACAAGTCCTTGATATGTCATCCCTTTGGATCTTTGATTAGGGGCTGCTCCCATGATCCGGAACGCTGTAGCATCATGTATCAAGCCGGAGCTGGGCTCGACAGAACCTGCCATGGTCAACTCGCCACAGGCCAACTCACCATGACCAACTCACCATGGGAAAACTCACTGTGGGACAAAAGAGTCACGCTAATATCAAAGAAATGCTGGGATAACAAGACTTGCAAAGATGTTCCCAAACAATACTTCAACATGTTGGAAATGCAAGAAAACCCATGGAACATACTATCATCTATGGTGGACGTGCTCGGCGGCAAAAAAAAAAATGGGCAAATATAAAGAAATGGCTAGAAAGAATAACACAGCAACCAACTGAAAGTAAACCGGAAACATTTTTATTAGGAATTCTCATGAGAACATCCACCAAAGAAATAAAATACTTGATTTTACATATTATAACAGCTCCACGAATAGAATACACAGAAAATTGGAAACAGGAAAGGACACCAACAGATGAAGAAGTGATAGGAAAAGTTTTAGAATGTCCTGAGAGGGACAAGCTAGCAAAAGAAATTAAAGAGAAAGAAGAGGCAAATTATTATATAATCTGGAACAAATGGCATGAATGGCTTGAGACTAGAAACAAAGAACATAAAATAAAGGAGAAAAACTAGAAATGTACAGTATGTATATAACAAATATATAAAGATGTATAAATGTATAATAAACCTATTAGTTTCAGATAATTTAATGTAAATAAAGTAAATGGGAGAAGAAAGAAAATAAAATAATAAATGAGATATGGGGGGAAATGTATAAAAACAAAAGAAGACCACTAAGAAACGTCGTTTAAAAACAGGAGAAATTTATATGTTATATGTTATGTGTTTGTCGTATTCTGCGTTATAATAAAACAATTAAAAAAAAAAGAAATGGTGGGATAAAATCATTAAAGAAAGGTTGTAGAAGGAGGGACAGGATGAGATGTGAATAACAACAAATAAAATATTTTACAATTTATTTTCAATACTTGAAAATTGAATTGTTAAATTGTCCTGTGGCAAGTTGTTCCACAGAGAGTTAGCCATGATGAGTTGTCCCATAGTGAGTTGGCTGTAGCCAGTTGGCCAATTCCACTTTCCATGCAATTATCCTAGCTGTAACCTCTACAGTATAAGGAGTTAGCACCCACCCCTCTCCTAGAAAAATGAACTATTCAAGGAAATATTAAAAAGGCAGACTATTATATTTCCCTGGATGAGAAATGGAGAAACAGGTTTTTTAGGCAGGATGCAGATTCACTCTTAATATCCCTCCTCAATAGCCCACAGCAGATGTCAGCATTTAAGAGATAAAAGAGATAGCTAGGTCTATTCATAAGCAAATGCCCTCACTCAAGATCCAACAAAGGTAGGATTAGCCCTCTATCCATCTACCAACAGAACTAACCACATGGCACCTGGGGAGATTGCATCACCCAGCAAGGCTCAACCAAGCTTGGGACTCAGGACAGCCTACAGAGTTGCCCCTGCATGGCCCCATGGGAGTCTGACAACCAATCAGAATACAAGCTCAAATTCAAAGCTCAGCAGAGGGCATAAACCCCAGGGACTCTTAGCATCTCTGCCCTTTTTCTTCTTCGCCCAACCTCATCAAGGCATGTGATCCTGTCCACCATTAAAACCATCTTTCCAAACAGCCACCATGTTTCCAGTGGAGATGAACCCGGAAGGATATTTCTTCCAACAACAGAAAACCTAAAAGACTGATGAACATGATTGCTACCCTCAATGTATTTGATCCACGCGCTTCAAATCCAGATTATCATTTTAGCTCCTAGGAAAGCATGTGTGAGTTTGGTGAAGACTTGAGGTAATCCCTCTGTACCTGAAAAAAGGAGGAGCCGTTTCTTGCCCTTTGTATTCAAGGCATCGAAGGGATTCTCTCCTATTTATGAAAAGAAAGAAAGAAAGAAAGAAAGAAAGAAAGAAAGAAAGAGAGAGAGAGAGAGAAGGAAAGAAAGAAAGAAAGAAAGAAAGAAAGAAAGAAAGAAAGAAAGAAAGAAAGAAAGAGAAAGAAAGATAGATCAGGAGCCTGATTAGCTCATTTTCTGCCTTTGTTTTTCCTTTCATTTCTTCCTGCAAAAAAACAAACAAACAAACCCTGTGAAAGATTATGCCTGTGTATAAAATGTTTTAGTCTGAAAAAGAAAACGCTAGCAGACCCCTCCAGCTATGCCTTGCAGTCATACTAAAAAAAGAAAGCTTTCTTGATTTATTTTGATGGTAGAGATTTATCTCACCCTATATATCATTGCATGACCCTTATCTTCAAAAGACATCGAACTACATTTTTAAAAATAAATCTCACACTAAAAAATGGGGGGGGGGGAAACAACCTCACAAAGCTGCTTGTTTTTTCTAATTTTAATCCTGTTTAGATTAAATCATACTTTATTTTATCAATTTCTATCCAATAAAGATCCAATTGAATTTCCACTTCTTTCACCCTCCAAACATAATTCATCTAGTTGCCCGGGAAACTTATTACTTTATTCAAAATAAGCAAGTTCAGTCAGCCTCTGGTGGCTCAGACTGGTAAGACAGTCTGTTATTAACTGCAGCTGCTTGCAATTACTGCAGGTTCAAGTCCCACCAGGCCCAAGGTTGACTCAGCCTTCCATCCTTCCTTCCTATCTTCTTTCTTTCTTTTCTTCTTTCTATATATATGCTTATACCTCCTTATATTTACTCATATATGTTTATATACTATATAATCTTTTGTATGATTCCTACATATATTGTTGTGACAAAATAAAATAAATAAATAAATAAATAAATAAATAAATAAATAATGCTTCTACAATTGTTAACAGCCCAGAAAGTGCTGTAAAGCCCTATGAGGCAGTATATAAGTCTAAGTGCTGTTGCTATTGCATACCTTTGTAATACTGAAATGCCGACTCAAATGAATGAGAAAGACAAAGCAGAAGTATCTAATAGGCAATTCTATTATGCTAATGGAAACTTAAATCATTTCACACTCCGAGTATAGCTTGTTGGTAGATGGAGTCAAAATTATAGCAAAATCTACTAGAAATATCCTAATACCAGAAAAAAATCAACTGTACAACTATCTATGGGTGAAAGCTTGCTGAAAAAGGAAAGTGTCAGTCCCTCCATTCTAAATCTAAAATTGATTTTCTTTAACCAAAGGGGTTTCTTCATCATAACTTATTTAGTATTTTTAAAAAAAAAAGGTTCAGATATATATTTAAAAAAATCCACCCTAGGATCTTGAAAAATGGAGTTGGCATTTAGGATATGATTTTTTATACGCGTGGTCTTCAAAAGACTGGATGCTTCACATGGAGTCCTAATTCATCTTGTCATTGGTGTCTCACTGTTTGAGTTTGTTACTTCCCAAAATATTCTCTGCAGCCAGACACGGCACTGTGGAGTTGAGACTATTTGCGCAACAGCTGATCAAATATTTAAAGGATAGTTGACTTCACCTTGCCTCTAATAATCCTACTTGGCAGCTCACCAAGCAGCGTTGTGTTTGTGGTTTTTTTATGGTCTATTTTTTTTTGGTTTTTTTTTAAAAGAATCGTGTATAGGTAAAACATTTAATTTCAGTTTCTTTTCCTCCTCCTCCGCCTCCTCCTCCTCCTCCTCCTCCTCCTCCTCCTCCTCCTCCTCCTCCTCCTCCTCTTCTTCTTCTCTTCTTCTCCTTTTCCTCCTCCTCCTCCTCTTCTCCTTCTCCTTCTCCTTCTCCTTCTCCTCCTCCTCCCCTCCTCCTCCTCCTCCTCCTCCTCTTCCTCCTCCTCCTCCTCCTCCTCCTCCTTGTATAAATTAAGAAAAACAAAATAATATTCAAAATAAAAATTATTCTTAGCCAAATTGGGTAGCCAGATTGGGGCAAAAAAATGGACATCATTTCCTGAACAATACCCAGGAGGGTTCTGAAAAGTGAATAAATTCAATGTTTTATTATATTCTCAGTAACTGTCAATACAGTTTTGGTAAGTTCTGGCCCACCATATGACCAAAGTGAGAAAAAAAAAGAATTCGGAAGAAATAAAAATAGTTGTCAACACCTTTCTAAGAGAGCTGCCTTATCTTCAAAAGACATCGAACTACATTTTTAAAAATAAATCTCACACTAAAAAATGGGGGGGGGAAACAACCTCACAAAGCTGCTTGTTTTTTCTAATTTTAATCCTGTTTAGATTAAATCATACTTTATTTTATCAATTTCTATCCAATAAAGATCCAAATGAATTTCCACTTCTTTCACCCTCCAAACATAATTCATCTAGTTGCCCGGGAAACTTATTACTTTATTCAAAATAAGCAAGTTCAGTCAGCCTCTGGTGGCTCAGACTGGTAAGACAGTCTGTTATTAACTGCAGCTGCTTGCAATTACTGCAGGTTCAAGTCCCACCAGGCCCAAGGTTGATTCAGCCTTCCATCCTTTATAAGGTAGGTAAAATGAGGACCCAGATTGTTGGGGGCAATAAATTGACTTTGTATATAATATACAAATGGATGAAGACTATTGCTTCACATAGTATAAGCCGCCCTGAGTCTTCGGAGAAGGGCGGGATATAAATAAAAAAAATATGTTTTCTTCAGCTCTGAATCAAAAGATATTTAGCAATAAGCCCGTTCATTCAGATGAATAAATAAATGCACTTTTTAAATAATCGGCTGTATAGAGTGTTATAACGTATCCAGTTCATCCACTCACTCAAGCATCCCTCTATATTCTGAATAGTGATGTATTTCAGGTGACAATGAGAAACAATTGTTCCAAAATTGGTTGTTTTCAGCAAGTTTGTGGATTCTCAATGCTTTTTATTGACCATTTCCATTCCGTTGGCCAGTTATTTTGGTTGATCAAGGTTATCCCTTGCATAGAGTAACCCCATAAAAAACATTGAGGCTGTGGAGAGGAGGGCGGGCGAGGCACAACAAGTTTATTGCTAGAAACATACAAGAGCAGACTATCAGAAAAAAGTCCCCTGGCATCTTCTTATCTGTTTGGTTAGGACAGAGATATGGTTGTGTACTATTAAATCTTCAGAATTAGCCCGGTTCATTATATGCAGTTTCCTCTGAAAAATTAGGGCAAATGTTTTGCGAACAAAAATTATAACTGAATAACAACCAGGGACCAGTTATATAGATAATAAAATGAATAAGCTAGCTATGCTTAAATGTGTTTTTTTTTTCTTGGTGGAATATAATCCTGTGTAAATGAGGATACATTTCTCAGTAATGACATACTGATTTTGTACCTAATTTAGATAACGAAGACTTCTGTCTATTAAGATTTTAAGTAATGAGGGGAGGAGATGCAGATTGAATTCTTATCAGCTTTGAAATGCTTTTGATTTAGTCATTGCTTCTGGAAAGCTATTCATCATTTATTTATTTCCTTCCTTCCTTCCTTCCTTCCTTCCTTCCTTCCTTCCTTCCTTCCTTCCTTCCTTCCTTCCTTCCTTCCTTCCTTCCTTCCTTCCTTCCTTCCTTCCTTCTTTCCTACTTCCTTCCTATCTTCCTTCCTATCTTCCTTCCTTCCTTCCTTCCTTCCTTCCTATCTTCCTTCCTTCTTTCCTACTTCCTTCCTATCTTCCTTCTTTCCTTCCTTCCTTCCTTCCTTCCTTCCTTCCTTCCTTCCTTCCTTCCTTCTTTCTTTCTTTCCTATCTTTCTTCTTTCCTTCCTTCCTTTCTTCCTTCCTTCCTTCCTTCTTTCCTCCTTCCTTCCTATCTTCCTTCCTTCCTTCCATCCTTCCTTCCTTCCTTGCTTCTTTCCTTCCTTCCTATCTTCTTTCTTTCCTTCCTTCCTTCCTTCTTTCTTTCTTTCCTTTCTTCTTTCCTTCCTTCCTTCCTTCCTTTCTTCCTTCCTTCCTTCCTTCTTTCCTCCTTCCTTCCTATCTTCCTTCCTTCCTTCCTTCCTTCCTTCCTTTCCTCTTTCTTTCTTTCTTTCCTTCCTTCCTTCCTTCCTTCCTTCCTTCCTTCCTTCCTTCCTTCCTTCCTTCCTTCCTTCCTTCCTTCCTTCTGTAATTTATAGGCTCTCGGCGACCAGTCATCCTTTGACTCCTCAATGCGATATGGACCTTAGCAGTTCTGAAGAATTCTACCAAGCTGTTCACCATGCTGAGCAGACCTTCAGAAAGATGGAAAGCTACCTGAAGCAACAGCAACTCTGTGATGTTATTTTGATCGCTGGAAACCGTAAGATACCTGCACATAGGTATGCATTAAAGTAAAAGAGTTATAAGAACCATTTGTTAGGCAGGAGTGAAAAAAAAGCCAACTGCAATCGCACCTCATTCTTGAAAGTATGTCATTATTATTATTTACTTTATTCATTAAACATGAAACTCAGTCAACTGAACATTCAAAAAGGCACCACAAATATCATTGACTGGTGCTAATGGTTGATACAGGTTGCTGCCAGCATCCTAGGTATCAACCAAGTCCCTTCTTAAGATGTCCAATGTTCCAAGTAGTGCAGTTTTTTACAGTTCTGCTGGTATTATTGCAGGAAGCTGCAATTTGTAGATGTATGATGAAAATGGGTATCACTGTTTTTATTAGTTTTTTTTATTTATTTATTTATTTATTTATTTATTTATTTATTTATTTTGTCACAACAGTATACACAAGCATCAACATAAAATAACTACATATCATATAAACATATATATGAGCAAAAGTATGCAATAACTATATTAATTTGATATAATGAAAGCAAACAATGGGACAGGAATGGTAGGCACTTTTGTGCTCTTATCCACACCCCTTATAGTCCTCTTAGGAAGGGGTGAAGTCAATAGTAGACAGTTTTTGGTTAAAGCTTTTGGGATTTTGAGAAGAGACCACAGAGTCAGGTAGTGTGTTCCAAGTGTTAATAACTGTTACAGAAGTCATATTTTCTGCAATCAAGATTGAAGTGGTTAACATTAAGTTTAAATCTATTGTTTGCTCTTGAATTATTGCAATTGAAGCTGAAGTAGTCTTCAACAGGAAGGACATTGCAATAGATGATTCTATGAGTTAAACACAGGTCTTGTCAGAGTCGGCGGAGTTCTAAGTTTTCTAATCCCAGGATTTCAAGTCTGGTGGTATAAGGTATTTCGTTGTTTTCAGAGGAGCGGAGAACTCTTCTTGTAAAATATTTCTGGACACGTTCAATTGTATTGATGTCAGAAATGTGGTATGGGTTCCAGACACGTGAGCTGTATTCAAGAATTGGTCTAGCAAATGTTTTATATGCTCTGGTTAGTAGTGTAGAGTTTTTGGAAAAGAAGCTACGTAAAATTAGGTTTACAACTCTTAGAGCCTTTTTTGCTATGTAGTTGCAGTGGGCTTTGGCACTTAGATCATTTGATATAAAAACTCTAAGGTCTTTAAAAGGGTGAGGATCATCTGTAAGGTAGTGTCCATCAAGTTTGTACTTAGTGTTTAGGTTCTTTTTTCCAATATGTAAGACTGAGCTTTTGCTGGTTGAGATTTGGAGTTGCCAAGTTTTAGACCAATCGGATACAAAGTCAAGGTCTTTTTGAATGGTAGTAGTATTATTGGTGGTGTTAAATAGTTTGACATTGTCAGCAAAGAGAACACAATAACCTGAGATATGGTCACAGAGATCATTTATATATAGTATGAAGAGCATTGGTCCAAGAACGCTGCCTTGAGGAATGCCACTCTTGACAGGAACAGGATTTGATAGAGCATTGCCAATTTTGACCACTTGTTGTCTGTTTGACAGGAAAACAGTTATCCAATTGTGAAGAGGTCCTGAAATGCTGTAGGATTTTAGTTTGAGGAGTAGTTTATCATGTACTACTGAATCAAAAGCTTTGCAGAAGTCTATGTAGATTGCATCTATTGCTTTGCCTTGATCAAGATTAGTAGTCCGTATGTTTTTACAGTGGAGAAGTTGTAAGTTACATGATATTTTTTTCCTGAAACCAAATTGTTTATTAGAGAGTAGATTATTTATTTCTAGGTGGAGCGTAATGGATTGGTTGATGATAGACTCCATTACTTTGCAGGTGACGCAGCATAGAGAGATTGGTCTGTAATTTTCAAGTAGGCTGGGGTCTCCTTTTTTGAAGACTGGGATGACTGTGGCTAGAGACCAAAGTTTGGGAAGGCAACTGGTCGTGAAAGCTTTATCAAAGATTATGCTTAGGGGTTCTGCTATATGAGTGGAAAGTTTTTTCCATAGCCATGTAGTTTCGATGGCCAGGTCGTGATATTTCATGATTTTTTCCAGTTCTTTTTCTTCAACTTTGGCATCTCCTGGTACCACGATGTCAATAAATTGTATGTTTTGGTTTTCGACAACTGTGATATCTGGCATGTTCCAAGTGACGATCCAGATATCACAATTGTCAAAAACCAAAACGTACAATTTATTGACATTGCGGTACCAGGAGATGCCAGAGTTGAAGAAAAAGAACATCATCATCATCATTTTATTCATTCTTCAAGAACATCTTCCTCTTAATAAGCATCTAATGGTGTAAGCTTATGATTATGAAGTGTGATGGTTTTATTTTTGATATGATGGTTTTTAGTTCCTACCTTGGCGTTTTATTTAATTATTTGTGTTTTTGTAACTAAGGTTAAATGTTTATTAATGGTCCACTATAACCACAACAGGAGATTTGTTTGATTGGTAGAGGACAAAATTCTAGCTAAGATAAAAATTGGAGAGAGAAAGATTTAAACCAGGGGTCTCCAACCTTGGAAACTTTAAGCCTGGAGGACTTCAACTCCCAGAATTCTGGGAGTTGAAGTCCTCCAGGCTTACAGTTGCCAAGGTTGGAGACCCCTGATTTAAACTATGTAATAGAATTTATGTAGAACTTTCTACTTTTTTTTTTTTTTGGAAGACTGAACAGATTTGAGGCCACACTGATTGTCACCTTTGCACACGATCAAAGGAGGCTGAAATATTTTTTTTCAGTAGCTCTTCCATCCCATCTCTATGCATCAGATTTAAAAAAAAAACAAAACCAACAACACTCTAGAGTTTAAGCTGCATCATACACACTTTATAGTAAAGTATTTATTGGGCCATATAAGTTCTATATGAAAAATGCAAATTTTGTTCTTTTAGCGCAGAGTTGGTATTTAATGGGGAGATGGATTTTCGTCTGTATCTTGACTGAATTTGATTTAACAGCTATTGCAGTTCAGTAGCAATCAGAACGTTTTGGACCGATAAATGATAAGGGTCGTAAGCTTGCCTCTGAAATAACATTTGTTAAGTGAGTTTGGCCCCATTTTTGTCCCACTTTCTTTCCACTGTTGTTAAGCGAATCGTTGCACTTAATACCATGGATAACTCAGGCTGTAAAGAAGCCTGTTATTAGAATAGAATAGAATAGAATAGAATTTTATTGGCCAAGTGTGATTGGACACACAAGGAATTTGTCTTGGTGCATATGCTCTCAGTGTACATAAAAGAAAAGATACGTTCATCAAAAAGATACGTTCATCAAAAGATACGTTCATTAAAACACAGCAGCCTGCAATTACTGCAGGTTCAAGCCCGGCCCAAGGTTGACTCAGCCTTCCATCCTTTATAAGGTAGGTAAAATGAGGACCCAGATTGTTGGGGGGGGGCAATAAGTTGATTTTGTTAAAATATACAAATAGAATGAGACTATTGCCTTATACACTATAAGCCGCCCTGAGTCTTCGGAGAAGGGCGGGATATAAATGTAAATAATAATAATAAAAAAATAACATTGTTAGGGGAATCTGGCTTCCCTGTTGACTTTGCTTGTCAAAAAGTCAACAAAAGCTGATGGCATGAAACACACACACACACACACACACACACACACACACACGGACACTGCAACCGTCAGAAACATGAACCAATTGCCAAGCATCTGAATTTTGATCATGTGACCATGGGGATGCTGCATCGGTCGTAAGTGTGAAAAAAGGTTGTAAGTCACTTTTTGTCAGCGCTAATCTAACTTTGAACGGTCACTAAATGAACGATTGCAAACTGAGAACTACCTGTATCTACACCTGTTATCATGCCAATCGATGCATTCGATCAGGGGTCACCAACCTTTCGGACCTCAGGGACCACTAAATTCATAATTTTAAATCCCGTGGACCACTAATATAATTTGCCTAACGACTGGCTGGGTGGGCGTGGCTAGGTGGTCATGTGACTAGGTGGCCATGGCCAACTCGATGTCACTCATGTCAAGGGGACCTCGCCAACCTCTACTTGCCTCTCCCCTCCCAGCCCCCTCCTCGCCTGCCCACCCGGGCCCCACCCGGGCTCCTTAGGGCCCCAACAGGGAAGCAGTTGTTGGAGCTAAGCAGCCACCATGAGAAAGAGTTGGCAAGTCAGCTGGGTCAGTTCAAATTGGATCTGACTGAGAAGGAGGCTCAGCAGAAGCACCTCACTAAGGACTACGAGCATAAGCTTTCGAAGCAGAGGGAAGACCTGCAGGGCTGCAAGGCCAGGTACAGACACCTGGAGGCTCAGTGGGCTGAGATGATCAGCCAGTTCCAGGCCATGATGCAGTCCCACTGGAACAAAGCCCTCTGGCTCTTCACCACCAGTGACGCCTCCCTCCAGCCTTCACCCAAAGCACTGCGCCAGGAGGCTGAAGCAGACCCTAAGTCAGAATTTCTGCTCCCTCTGACCCACACAAAAAGACCCCGAAGGGGGAGACTCTCTGCAGCAAACAAAAAATTCATTGCTCGTATCCAGCCAAGTGGCCATAGTTTGAGGACCCCTGATTTAGTGCAATATAAAAAAAATGTAGATACTTTTTCTGCGGACCACCAAAATTTTCTTGTGGACCACCGGTGGTCCATGGTCCACCAGTTGGTGACGCTGCAATAGATACTCTTGAGCGTGTGTAGAAATTATGGTTTTCATATTGTTCCAATTTGGGCACAAATCTCTTCAGTTTGGGAACGAATCAAGGAACATATGTAGAAGCAGAAGGTCTGATTAAACGTGTTCTGGAAATGTTAAAACCAGTTATATTTATATCCCATTAAATTCTGGAGTCAAAAGCCTTGGCTCCATGTTTTACGCAGCAATCCATGAGAGAAGTAGAGTTCGTCAGTTTATTCCTTGTAGAATTTTTCCTGGTGAAGTAGTAGTAATTAGAAGGGAAAAATGAGATTTAAAATACAATTGACATGGTCTGTAGAGATTGCCAGTCATCCAGGTCATGGTTGTCCAAAAGATGCTTTTTCAGGAGGCAACTGGACTTTTCTTTGTTTTTTTCTTCTTTTGAAGACATTTCACTTCTCTTCCAAGAAGCTTCTTCAGCTCTGATAGTGGGGAATGGAAGGATTTATATTTCTTGCAGATAGCTGGTCATTTGCATCCTTTTAGCAGGTCATTGAAGCACTTGGAGGTTTATCTGTATCCTCAGGCTCACCTGAGTGGGTCTTCTGGTTCCTGTAGTCTGCAATTTTTCCCCTGGAAATCCATTCCTATTCCCACATCATTCCAAGGGTGTTCATCCCAAATTCTATAGCTAAAAGTCTGAGGAGATTCTCAGTCATCCAGGTCATGGTTGTCCCAAAGGTGCTTTTTCTGGAGGCAACTGGATTGTCTTGGAGTTGTTGTTTTTTAAGACGTTTTGCTTCTCATCCAAGAAGCTTCTTCAGCTATGACAGCATAGTGGGGAATGGAAGGATTTATATTCCTTGCAGACAGACTCCAACTGCTTCAAAGGCCCTCTAAAAGGATGCAAATGACCAGCTGTCTGCAAGGAATATAAATCCTTCCATTCCCCATTATTCTGTCAGTGCTGAAGAAGCTTCTTGGATGAGAAGAAAAATGTCTTCAAAGAAAAAAAACAAAGAAGTCCAGTTACCTCCTGAAAAAGCACCTTTGGGACTATTGACCTAGTCTCTTTAACCAAAACTGACCATTCCCTCTGGCCCCTGGAAGTTCTGAATTCAATAGCACATGAGGAATTCAGGAAGATTTTCTGAATGAAATTAATTATGAGCAGGAGTGGTATTTACTTACCCTCACTACCGGTTCTCAAATGTGAGCTCCCTTCGCTAGGACACACCACCTCCGCGCATGTGCAGAACATCAAAAACAGGATGTAATGACATCCAGGCAGGTGTGCAGAGCCTCCCTCAACCGCCACTACTGGATCGCCCGAACTGGATAGAACCGGCTTAATACCATCACTGATTACGAGTCACTATCTGATTACATAATAAGAAAAAGAGAGATAACAATGCACACGTGAAGAAGTAACGCTGCCTGATGATTGCAGCTTCACTTGTCAAAAAAGAGATAAAGTCATAAAATATATATTTTGAAAAGTTCAGGTATTTACCTGCTTTCTGATATATTACATAAGAGGTGTGATCGGAACGCAAAAGAAAAATCTGGAGAATTTTTCCATTGGGAGTGATTCCATTATGGATCGTAATGAAAGGTGTTTTTAGGTGTGTTTTTTTTCCACTAGCCTTAATAGCTGAGTCTATTTTGTAGAGAAAAGCACTTAGGCTACCTTTCATTTTGCCAATGACAGCTGTGAATTTATTTTTCTTTTTTTTTTTCCAAGGCAGAAGTGAGGAAAAAAAATAGAGTAGAAGTATAGTAGAAATTGACTTCAAGGAAGTTTCTTGATTTCCTGACTTTTAGTTTTATGCATATAGACAAACATTTCTTTTTAACCAGACATTTTTATCATTAGACTCTCTCTCTTCAAAGTGTTTCATTTTGTTCTTGTTTGGCTTGTGGATCTTCCTCATAGCTATTCTGCTTTATTCATCTGCTGTTAGTATGGCTTCATTAATGTAGATAGTGTGATTTTATTATGTTATTTATTTATGTAGCTGATTTTGTAAGCTACCTTGGGTGCTGCTGTGGCAGGATACAATTCTTATAAACAATTTGATATCCTGCCTAAATTGTTTCTACACCATGTAAACAGATGTTTATGAAAATACTCAGTGGACATATATAAGACTTCCTCTACAAAACCACATAGTTTTACTTGGTATTTGTGTGGAAAGTGCCAACAGTTCATCATCTATATCAGGGTTGTCAAACTCGATTTCATTGCGGGCCGCATCTGGGTTGTGTTTGACCTCGGGGGGCCAGGATGGGCATGGCTAGAGTGGGCATAGCCAACATCACTCATGTCGGGACGCCTGTGGTGGCCCGAGCTCTCTGACAGAGAAAATGTACTCCGGAGCTACATTTCTGGCTGCAACAGCCTCCTGCAACCCACTGCCAGTGAAAATGGAGCCCAGCAGGGCCACACAGAGGCCTCACGAGCTCTGTTTTCAGCTGCAACGGCCTCTATTTTCACTGGCAGAGGACAGCGGCCCAGTCCTTTGCTGTTTCCAGGGCAGCCCCGCGGGCCAGATCTAAGTACCCATGGGCCATATCTGGGCCCCGGGGCTTGAGTTTGACACCCTTGATCTACATAATCAAATCCTCGAAGGCCACCATATCTGGCCAGATCTATCCAATAGAGACATACAACCAAGGAATTTAATTTAGGCACTTAGACATGGATGAGAGAGGTTTATATATGGATGTAAGAATAGGCAAAAGTAAACCAAATGATACCACAGTACCAAAGGGCAGTAGAAGCAGAAGATAAGAAAATTCTTTTCCTACAAGGTATATAAATATAGTAGTGGCCAAAATTGTGGAAACCTTTTGGGAAAAATGTATTTTTGAGGTTTGATGGCTAATAACACCATTTTTGGGGGGAGGGCGGCATTTCAAGATAATCCTATTCCACTGCTGGAATGGCCTGGGAATAGCCCAGACTTTAACCCAATTGAAAATCTATGGAGCCGACTAAAGAAACTTATTAGTCAGAAGCGACCCAGCAATAAAACCCAGTTAATAGAAGCAATTGTTAAATCTCGGTTTCACATTAGAACAGCTGCAGAACTTCCCACTCCATGGGAAGACGTTGTAAGGCCACAATTTCTGCTAAAGTTTACCCAACTAAGTATTAAGTGAACTGGTGATAATTTTTGTATACCTCATTTTTTCTATGATGATCATTTTTGTATATCTCATTTTTTCTACATGTGTCACTCTTCTTCTTTATACAATATTTTCTATTATAATAGGAAATCCTTCATAAAAGTTATGGCATTACATTCTTGATTAAATTATCTTTCCATTGATATATAATTTTATGGTACTACTAAAAAAAAAAGTGTTATTAGCTAGTTTTAGAAAATCCACTTTTCCCAAAGGGTTTCCACAATTTTGGCCACACCTGTTTGTGACCTGGCTTATTCATTTATTTATTTATTTTTCCAAAAGCAACCTTCCATCAAAATAAATATTTGGCCGCTTACTTGATGCTTCAATGCACAAGGTTTGTGTGAGTTCGTTTCCTGAGTTTTATTAAATGCCAGCAGAGCATATAAAACATATAAAAATACAAAACATATAAAACCAGAGCGTATAAAACATTTGCTAGACCAATTCTTGAATACAGCTCGCCTGTCTGGAACCCATACCACATTTCGGCCGTTAATACAATTGAGCGTGTCCAAAAATATTTTACAAGAAGAGTTCTCCACTCCTCTGAATACAACAAAATACCTTATGCCACCAGACTAGAAATACTGGGTTTAGAAAATTTAGAACTCCGCCGCCTTCGATATGACCTGAGTTTAACTCATAGAATAATCTGTTACAATGTCCTTCTTGTTGAAGACTACTTCAGCTTCATTCACAACATTGCACAAGCACACAATAGATTTAAGCTTAATGTGAACCGCTCCAATCTTGACTGCAGAAAATATGACTTCAGGAACAGAGTTATTAATGCCTGGAATGCACTACCTGACTTTGTGGTCTCTTCCCAAAATCCCCAAAGCTTTAACCAAAAACTTTCTACTATTGACCTCACCCCATTCCTAAGAGGTCTGTAAGGGGCATGCATAAGAGCACCAACATGCCTACCGTTCCTGTCCCAATGTCCCCTTTGATTGTATCCAATTCGTATAGTTTTTTTTAATACTTATGCTTATATATATGCTTATATATCGTATAGTTATTTCATGCTTATGCTTACATATACTGTTGTGACAAATAAATAAATAAATAAATAAACAACTACTTTGTACTTCAACTTGGAAGAGAGTGAGATTCAGTAGAACCTATTTCCAAACAAATGTTTATAAGGCTGCCATTTTCCTACGCCAGAGGGTGCTAGGTTTTCATGACTTTTGAAAGTTTACAACACTTGTGGGTTGAACATTCTAATAGACTGCACTGAAACATAGTACATTAACAGAGAGATATGTTCCTTCTCTTTCTCCTCATACCCTTCTCTCTCCTCTTCCCGCCCCAGGCTTGTACTCAGCTCAGTTTCGGATTATTTTGCTGCCATGTTTACAAATGATGTTTGTGAAGCCAAGCAAGAAGAAATCAAAATGGAAGGCATTGATCCTGGTGCACTTTGGGATCTCGTTCAGTTCGCATATACAGGTAACCCTCGTGCGTTGAATTCTCCTTTCAGGAATAAACCCTGACTCTTGTGTTCATCATTCTTTAACAACCATAGAATATGAATACATCAGCAGTTTATATAATCTGGGTTAACAATGGTAGGAACTGACAAAGATATAATGTTTAAACTCATGAAATTTAGACAAAATCTCATTGCTGCTCTCCTAAGGATGGATAGATTTTTCCAAAAGTTGTTTATCTGGTATCCATAGATTTTCATACTCCAAACTGGAGCTACCTTTATCAATATTAATAGAGACAAAATAGCATTGTATTCCATTGCTATTAGGAAAACAAGAGAATATGTATCAGTTTGTAACTTATGATAAATGATTGTAGCTATGATTTTTGATCTATGACCTATTACACAGTATTCATACTGTTTGTATGAATACTGTGAGTTTATGCACCGGAGATAAATTCTTTGTGTGTCCAATCACACTTGGCCAATAAAGATTATTCTGTTCTGTTCTGTTCTGTTCTGTTTTGTTCTGTTCTGTTCTTAAAAAAAAACATAACATAACATAATAACAGAGTTGGAAGGGACCTTGGAGATCTACTGGTCCAACCCCTGCCCAGGCAGGAAACTCTACACCATTTCAGACAAATGGCTATCCAACATTTTCTTAAATTTTTCCAGTGTTGGAAATTTCTGTTCTGTTCTGTTCTGTTCTGTTCTGTTCTGTTCTACTCTACTCTACCCGACCCTACCCTACCCTACCCTATCCTGAGTGAGTTTATACATCAGAGACAAATTCCTTGTGTGTCCAATCACACTTGGCCTATAAACAATTCTCTTCTCTTCTCTTCTCTTCTCTTCTCTTCTCTTCTCTTCTCTTCTCTTCTCTTCTCTTCCCTTCCCTTCCCTTCCCTTCCCTTCCCTTCCCTTCCCTTCTACTCCACTCCACTCCACTCCACTCCACTCTATTCATTATTGCGTTCACTCTCCCCATCTATAAAAATAGAAAGTTCTGTATTTAGTTTATCTTAAATTTGTGCTTTTAACAAGAACGATTATTTAAAATGAAAAACAATTGAAGTTCATAGTTCTGACTAATATAGCTCGGTGGTTAAGGAACACACTGTAAATGGGAATGCATTAATGCAGAGTGTCCTCAGGGTGCAATCAAAAAGACAAGATGATTACACATAAAAATACAGGCAAATCTTTGACTGCAATATTCTAGTCATCATCTTGATTTTTTTTTACCCTATTCTGTATTATTTCATCCTGTTGATCAATAAAGACCATTTCCTGCCTCTTCCATGTTTTTTAAAATGCTTTTGGGCTTAAAAGTACTAAAATTTGTTTCTTGTGTTATTCTTGTGATGCTGAAGCCAGAAGAATATATATATATATACATATACATATACATATACATATACATATACATATACATATACATATACATATACATATACATATACATATATATGTGTGTGTGTGTGTGTGTGTATGTATATATATATATATATATATGTATATATGTATGTATATGTGTTTTCTGAGGTTTTCACGGGTGTTTATATGTAGGTCTTTGGTTGTTCGGGTTTTCTCCTGTGTAAAATTGGAAGTGTCTCATTCGTCATGAGACAGCTGCGATCACACATTGCTCCCAGAAGCACGAAGCTGAAACCTGAAGATGACGAATGAGACTTCGTCGAAACGTCGCCAAGACACTTCCAATTTTACACGGGAGAAAACCTGAACAATCGAAGACCTACATATATATGTGTGTGTATATATATATATGTATATATATGTGTGTGTATATATGTGTGTGTGTGTGTGTGTGTGTGTGTGTGTGTGTGTGTGTGTGTGTGTGTATTTCGAAGGATCCAATTCTGGACTGTGATCATAAATTTAAAATACTATTCCTCATTCCTAGAACATTGGATAACTTAAGAAAACATTGCACACAATATCTTAGAAACTCAGACTAATACCTCCGTACACACTAGTATTGATCCTTGAAAAAAGATAGGTTAATCAGTGTCCTACTGATAAATTTTTAAGGCCAAAAGTTTATACTAATCATTCCTACAGCCATCTCTCCGAGACAGTCCATGTCCAAAACAAATATTCTATATTTGCCTTTCAGCTTTCCTCTTCTTTCCTACAAAGAACTAACGTATTGATTGAAATACTACAGATGCTTCAAAACTAAAGGGACATTAAATAAAACATTTTAAATTAATATTTCAGCTTGCGACCACAATCCAATGCATAAATTACTTGGGCATGTAAGCTCCATTTAACTTAGTGTTTACTTCTGATTGCTTTGTTTTAGCTTTAACCAAAGCTATTCAGCCAGGTGAACATGCAATATTTATGTTTTAATTTGAACTTCGGGAAATGTGGCAAGCAGTTGTTAATGTTCAGATTGCCTGTGGGAAGACAAAACTCCATTAAAGAAAGACATGCCGAATATTTGGAGATTGCCCTGGTCGAGTTGAGATGTCCAGATGTTTTTGGAGTGTATGAGTTGCAGATTGCATGACAAGCTTTTCCTGAAACCAATTGTTTATCAGAGAGTAGGTTATTTGTCACTAAGTGGAGGGTGATGGATTGGTTTATGATGGATTCCATGACTTTACACGTGACACAACAAAGAGAGATTGGTCTATAATTGGTCTCAACAAGGCCAGGGTCACCTTTTTTGAAGATAGGTATGACTGTTGCTAATGACCATATGTCAGGCAAGGAGCTCATTCTAAAAGATATTTCATAGACGGTGCTTAGAGGTTCAGCTATGATGGAGGAAAACTTTTTAAGAAAGAAGGCACATATTCCATCAGGACCAACAATCTGGGTCCTCATTTTACCCACCTCGGAAGGATGGAAGGCTGAGTCAGCCTTGAGCCTGGTGAGATTCAAACTGCCAAACTGCAGGCAGCCAGCAGTCAGCAGAAGTAGCCCGCAGTACTGCACTCTTAACCTTTGCGCCACCGTGGATACAGAAGTATATGGACTGTATAATCGTAGACCGTATTTATTCTATGAATAAATATTTGCCTTATACGCAATGTATAGGTTTCATATTACAATAATATCTTGATACCATATAGATATTATGCAATAGGTAAGGCAATTAATGGGGAAACTAACACTTTTCACACAGCAGATAGTTCAACCTGTTTGAACATGTATGTGTGAATTTGTATCTAGATAGCTAGAGTTGCATTTTATATCTAGATATTTAATCATGGATATTGCCAAACAATCCAGCAAAGGCAGTTTGTTAAATGAAAAAATGTAGATTAAACCTAGCTTTATAAACTTCCATTCTTATTTGTAGAATAGCAAACCCAGCACTGAAACGCTGAGGTTTTGATTTCAAACTCTATCAGGCAAAGCAAATTAGTTTTACAGGATAGGTAGTATAGGAGGAAGAATAAAACATGAAACTAAAATTGTAAATATGTCTCAAGAAGCAATAATGTTTCTTTGGCAATGCAGTATTCTCAGAAGAATGCCTTTAGCCGGTAGGTAAGGAATATCTTAAACTACAACATTTTGTATCTGGGGGGAAAGAAATGAAAGAGGATAAAGTAACATTCAGCATCCAGTCTAGAAAGTAAGAAATTGATCGATCAATCAGTCAATCAAAACTTTCTACCAACCAGCACTGGACTAGCATGGTTAATTAGACCAGCAGGATTGTAGAGCAGAGGTGTCAATCAGAGGTGGGTTTCAGCAGTTCTGACCAGTTCTGGAGAACCGGTAGTGGAAATGTTGAGTAGTTCGGAGAACCGGTAGTAAAAATTCTGACTGGCCCCGCCCCATCTATTCTCTGCTTCCCGAGTCCCAACTGAGCGGGAGGAAATAGGGATTTTGCAGTAACCTTCCCCTGGAGCAGGGTGGAAATGGAGATTTAACAGTATTCTTCCCATGCCACGCCCACCAAGCCATGCCACGTCCACTAAGCCACACCCACAGAACCAGTAGTAAAAAAAATTGAAACCCACCACTGGTGGCAATGACTCAGAGGTGTTTAAATGTGGCCTGCGGGGCTGGCCTGGAAATAGCAAAGGATCAGCCCACAGTGCCTCTGGCAGCCAAAATGGGGCATGGGGAAGAGAGGGAGCTCCATGTGGTCCCCATGCAGCCCATTTTCAGCCAGCCATATTGGAGAGCCCCACTCCCTATTTTGGCCAGCACGGTGCTGCAGGAGATGTTCGTCTCATCTCCCACCTGGCTGGCCGGCCCGCAGAGGAGAACTACAATGCTGATCCGGCCCTTGAAGAAATCTAGTTTGACAACCCTGATGTAGAGGATTGGTTCAGTCTGAAATCTCTCTCTCTCTCTCTCTCTTCTCTGTATTTCCTTTTTGTTAAATCTCTTAATTGAGTATTAAGAAACATGAAAACTTGTCTGGGAACACTAGATATAATGTGGTTATATGAACTCAATACATGGTTTCATTACAGCAAAAATGAAATTAATGTTTCATTAGGAGTTGTTTAATTCAAATGGTATGCATTATGCAAATGTACAAGTAACACATTGCTGCAATTGATGTGTGTTTTGGCCAGAATATTAATTTTATAACCTTCCATATCATTAGACCCAGATGGGTCTTCTCTCTGTTGGTTTAGAAAAGGGAATTCTATATGTAATGGGGAGTAAACTGTCCGAGTTTGACTGTATACTTTCTGAACATTCAAACAATATTACATTTTTTTTTATTTGCATTTATATCCCGCCCTTCTCCGAAGACTCAGGGCGGCTTACACTATGTCAAGCAATAGTCTTCATCCATTTGTATATTATATACGAAGTCAACTTATTGCCCCCAACAATCTGGGTCCTCATTTTACCTACCTTATAAAGGATGGAAGGCTGAGTCAACCTTGGGCCTGGTGGGGCTTGAACCTGCAGTAATTGCAAGCAGCTGCTGTTAATAACAGACTGCATTAGTCTGTTGAGCCACCAGAGGCCCTATATCCACCATATGTGGATTGAGACATCTGAAGTCCTACAAGTATATATGCAGGAATTGACATTTCCTGCCTATTTTTTTTTTTTAAATTTATTTTTTCATATTACAAACACACACACCCCCCAATTCATCACGGTTTTTATTGTTGGCTTTTTGTTGCTTTTCACATTTTTTGAGAAGAGAGAAATCTCCACTTGATTTTTGTCATCATAGATTGACCAAGGTGGAAAAAATGAACATTATACAATTGTGTTGCGTTTTGTTAAAGTGTTGGTATAGAAAAATGAGAGAAATCCCTTCATTCCCATCTCATGTTTTGTTTCACACAAAAAATGAACCGATTAAACATAGATAGTTATGAACAATGGCTAATCACTTTTAGGAGACTTCTGTGACTTTATTTTTTTTATTTATTTATTTATTAGATGTTTGCATAAGAGCCCAAATAATTTTTGTGCACGCACATGAAACTTCTTTTACAGAACAGCATCTGCATCTTTCATGTACATATAGCTTTTTGTGTATGTGTGTGCCCAGAAATATTGTTTTGTGTTGCAAATTTGGAGGCATTAACTGTTGAAAACTGTAGGTCAGTGGTAGTCAATCTGGTCCCACCATGAAAGCTGGGCGTTCCAGCTTTCATGGTGGATGGTAGAGGTTTTGTCTGATACTGAAGCACTTTCCTTTTTTTTAATTTAATTGACTTTCAAAAAAAAATTCATAGCATTATTTAAAAACATTTTCATTAGGTTTTCATAAAATTCCCCATGACCATTTAAATTTCTGAAAATATGCTATTTGTATCGCCCGCATATAAGTTTAGTTCACGTTACCTAAGTGAAACTAAATGGCGCTATAGTGCGACCACAAACGAAAGAGCCTCGTCCCAGAATAGCTCACGCATCTCCTCCCATACCACCCAGCTGTAACAGACAAGCAGAGCGGATACCCGGCATCCCCCCCCCCCAACCCAATCCACAATGCGTGAGAGGCATGCACAGACGACGATACACGGCACATTACTGTGGAACCTGTGGGCAGTTAGAAAATTTTACTACTAACAGAGATGCAAAAGTGGGCGGTAGGTATAAAAAGGTTGACTACTCCTGCACTAGGTCGTAAATATTCCCACACATTATCTTAGTCTTCACTATCATTTTATTAGGAGAGAAATCGTCTCCATCTGTATGAAAGTTCCACTAAATATATCAGATTCACAGCAAAAAGACAAAGATTTCTCTGTCCTGTTCTGTCCGATCCTAGGGCCTGCTGCTGATCTCTATTTCTTGGCTAAGGGAGTCAGCATTTTCGAAAGACATTTTCTGTGGTCATGTGGCCAGCATGGCTATTGTTCTAACCCAGCTTTAGCAAGTAATGATGAGCTGTTTTCTTGTGAATAAAAACAAACCCCTTTTCAAACAGGGTAGGAACAGTCTTTTATTCACATGGATAAACAAAAATCAAAAGTAATTAGTCCCAACAGACCTGGCCAAGAAATCCGAATTGCTTGCTGTATCCTAAAGCGAATGGTCGTCTGTGACACGCGTCTACTTCCAAACCCCTCCTATTTATTTCCCAGCCAGGGGAGGGGCTGGCTAGCGTCCACGTCTGCTTTTCCTTGAGAGCCGGCTTATTGTTTTCCTTTGCTCTCCTCTCCTTTTCTCTCTGTGTATACACAAATCTCGGATGAGCCTCATTTGTTCCTCTCCCTCGCTCAGCTCAGGCCTCGAAGACAGCTGCTTCTCCACCTCGGGAAGGATGGAAGGGTCTGCCTCTGCCTCTGATGCTGTTTCCTTATCAGAGCCTTCCAAAGGCTTCAAAGCTGGCCCAGACTCTCCCTCAATCTCCTCCTCATCTGACTCTGCTGCTAGCTCTGCTGGCAGCCACAACAATTCTATTCTATTCTATTTGAAGTTATATTGCAATTGTGCCACTTATTTTCTGCCTTTTTAAGGAAGCAAAGGCACACGGAATGCTATTACCTTCCCACCGAAGGCGGTACCTATTTATCTACTCACATTTGCATGCTTTCAAAGTGCTAGGTTGGCAGGACCTGTGGCAAGTAATGGGAGCTCACTGCGTTGAGAGGCAATATGGGTCTTGAACCTGGGCTGTCAGCTTTCCAGAAGACAAGCTCAGTGTCTTTAACCACTGAGCCATTGTCCCCATCAGATTCAGAGCACTGCAGGGCTATTTTGTGCTAGCTGAGGATTACTACAACAATCCATGCGATGGAAGGGTGATGCATAGCAAAATTTAGATGCAAGCTTCCTTAAAAAAGCAGAAAATAAGTGGCACAATTGCAATATAACTTCAAATAGAATAGAATAGAATTTATTGGCCAAGTGTGATTGGACACACAAGGAATTTGTCTTGGTGCATATGCTGTCAGTGTACATAAAAGAAAAAAAATGTGTAAAGAGTTGTTGTTTTTTTCAAAACCATGATCACTTTTTTTTTCTTGCCTCACTATTCCAGAAGTAATATTTTGAAAATGGCATCTGAAGAGCTTGTGCTTCATAACTCATTTTGTTTTGGTAAGAAATAAAAAATAGAGAGGTAGCGATGGTGAAATATATTCTTTGGGCTCCGGTAAATGTTGATCAATTCTCTCCCCTCCCTTTCCCTTTCTATCTGTCTCTCTCCCTATTTCTCTTTTACTCCTTATTTCTCTCTCTCTCTCCCCCTATCCTTATCTCTCTCTCCTTATCTCTCTCTTCTTATTTCTTGGTCTCTCTGTCTCCGTCTCTCTCTCTCTCTCTCTCTACCTTTTTTTCTCTTTTTTGACCCTCTTTCTCTCTTTTTCTTTCTCTCTCCCCCTTCCTACATCTCTCTCACACAAACTTCTCTCTTTTTTTCTCTCCCCTCCCTTTCCCTTTCTATCTGTTTCTCCCCCTATTACTTTTTCTCTCTCCTTATTTCTCTCTCTCTCTCTCTCATTATTTTTCTCTCTCTCTCCCTATCCTCCTCTCTCTCTCTCCTTCTCTCTCCTTCTTTATTCCTCTGTCTTTGTCTCTGTCTGTCTGTCTGTCTGTCTCTCCATCTCTCTCTCTCTCTCTCTCACACACACACACACACAGAGAGAGAGAGAGAGAGAGAGAGAGAGAGAGAGAGAGAGAGAGAGAGAGAGAGAGAGAAATCCAAAAAGGAAAGTATCTTGGTGGAAATTTAAATAGAAATATGAAACACAAATATTCTGTGCTCTTAAATCTTCTCATAAACAGAGCAATCTGCCAGAATTATGATAAAAGGTCTTGAAGGCTTCATATTTCACTGCATTTTGCTTTGTTTGTTTTAACACCTGGGGTGAGAAGTTTAAGGTTACATCAAGGGAGCATCTAGGCACCTTTCGGGAATTCTCAAAGATGTTCCATAAATATCTAACTTGCTCAATGCTTCTCAAATGCCTAACAAATTATACAAAGACCCCCCCCCCGCCTCTGATCAGAGCATTGATTAGCTTATTTTTATTGAAATAATCTTTTGTACCATCGAAGGTAAGTTACACCATCTCGGCATTACAATAAAGAAAACAAACACTGTCACCCAACTTTAGCGAAACAATTCAACATAAAAACACAACACTAACAATATCTAGCAATTGCAGAAACTGAGCCAGCATTAAAAAACAGAATAACTAAAATTACAAGAATTTTTAAAATCTTACTCCGACTCCGAAAGAGCCCTAAAGTGAACACTAGACAGAGAAACAAGAGTCATCTTTCAACAAACGATGTTGAGTTGTTGAAATGAGCAAGTTTCACATAATTTCAATTTCTATAGGGATGCAAAAATGAAATGCAATTTTGCTTTTTTTAATTATTGTTGTTGTTGTTGTTGTTTTTCTGGAAAGGAATGGAATCATTCAGAAGGTGTGCTTCTGATCAGTGGTGGTATTCAGATGGTTCAGACCGGTTCGGGCGAACCAGTAGAAGCAACCTGTGGATGGGCCTGCCTACCCACCCCAGTGCTATGCCATCCTGTTTAGCCACATTTTCTAAGCTGTGTGCATGCGTGCAAGTTGTGCACGCAAGCAAAGCATATGTGCGGAAGGCTGAGCACATGTGTGGAAGGCACACGCTCATATTTTCGGCGCGCGGCAAACTGGTGGTAAAATTATGTGAAACTCACCTCTGCTTCTGATTTTAGTCTATTTTTTCTTCTACATCAGGCTAAAAGCAGGATATTACTAAACTTTTTTTTCAAGAACAGAAATCAATCTTGGTTCAGGACCTAAGGAAATATTGCAAAGGCAATAGGCCTTTTCGGTTTGTCCTTGATTTTAGTTCTGCTTTAAAAACAACAACAACAACAACAACAAAACTCTTTGTCTTTGAATTTAACCATATTTGTTCAAACGTTTAAACTCGGGTATCTTCTATCTCTCTATGCAGTCATTGAAACAAAACAATCATTCTTTCAAGAATCTCCTCAGTGTTGCTGTATTAGGTATCTTTGGCAATTTCCAGTTCTAAATCAATTATTCCAAAGCGCAGCGTAGTAATCAAAGCATCGTGTAAGGCTATTATCCTCTGTAAACCCGAGGTACACTATTATACAACATCAAATGAGTAATATGATAGAAACAGCAGAATGTTTTAACCTTACTGGGATGAAAATGGATAGTTTTCACATGTCGGTACATAATTGCTAAGCTTTTAGTTTAAGTTTTTAGCTACTTCAAGCATCCCTACCACAAAACTTGAAAAAGGAGCTGATAGGAAGACAAAGTTTCCTCACATCATTTGAGAACAGCAATAGCACTAGACTTATACTGTATACTGCTTCACAGTTCTTTCTAGCCCTCTCTAACTGGTTTACAGAGTCAGTATTTGCCCCCAACAATCTGGGTCCCCATTTTATCCACCTCAGAAGGAGGGAAGGCTGAGGCAATAGCAATAGCACTTAGACTTATATACTACTTGACAGTGCTTTACAGCCCTATCTAAGTGGTTTACAAAGTCATCATATTGCCCCCAACAATCTGGGTCCCCATTTTATCCACCTCGGAAGGAGGGAAGGCAGAGGCAATAGCAATAACAATAGCATTTTGACTTATATACCACTTCGCAGTGCTTTACATCCCTCTCTTAAGTGGTTTACAGAGTCAGTATATTGCCCCCAACAATCTGGGTTCTCATTTTACTCACCTCGGAAGGATGGAAGGCTGAGGCAACTTTGAGCCAGTTGGTCAGGATCGAACTGCTGGCAGTAGGCAGTTAGCCTGCAATACTGCATTCTAACCACTGGAATGGAGGGAGGGAGGGAGGGAGGAAGGGAAGAGGGAGGGAAGGAAGGAAGGAAGGAAAGAAGGAAGGAAGGTATATACTGCTTCACAATGCTTTCCAGCCCTCTCTAAGCGGTTTACAGAGTCAGCATATTGCCCCCAATAATCTGGGTCCTCATTTTACCAACCTCGGAAGGATGGAAAGCTGAGTTAACCTTGAGCCAGTTGGTCAGGATCAAACTGCTGGCAGTGGGCAGTTAGCCTGCAATACTGCATTCTAATCACTGGGAAGGAGGGACGGAGGAAGAGAGGAAGGAAGGAAGATATATACCCCTTCACAATGCTTACCAGCCCTCTCTAAGCAGTTTACAGAGTCAGCATATTGCCCCCAATAATCTGGGTCCTCCTTGGAAGGATGGAAAGTTGAGTGAACCTTGAGCCGGTGAGAATCAAACTGCCAAACTGCTGGCAGCCAGCAGTCAGCAGAATGAGCTGCAGTACTGCATTCTCACCCCTGTGCCACCATGACTCTTACAGTTGAACAGTTGAAAGGTATTGTGGTAGCTCTGTAGAACCGATTTACATGAGAGTATGGTAGAAATGGATCCAGCATTTGCAAGATAGACCTTATCAATTAAATAGAGCCAAGATTTACAAGAGGTTTTTTGTTTTTTTATTTGTATACGGAGAGACAGTTAATGCCGTTGTCATTTGTTTCTTTTTAATCAAAACAGTTGACCTTGGGCTGTAACAGAAGTATATCCATTATTTGAGATGGAGAACTCTAAAGCTTACAAATAGAGAAAAATATCCACTTGATTTTACCCAAAAGCATGGTGGTTCTTTTATTAGGGATACTTCCAAGGGAGGGATCTGATTTATTTACTACTAAAGTTAGTTCTGAGAACACGCGTTGGAAAGCAAAATCATGTATCAATCCGTACACAGAGCATCTGTCCTTTTTTAACACAATCGTAAAGGTGTCTGCAGGGCTCAATTAGGTGAATGCAATTTATACAGATAGTTCTCGATTTACAACAGTTCATTTAGTGACTGTTCAAATTTACAACAGCACTGAAAAAAAGTTGACTTATGACTTATATAAATCCTTGCTTCCTCCACTATTCAATCAGAACTGGAAAAGCTTCTTGGATAAGAAGCAAAACATCTTTAAGGAAAAACGAAGTCCAGTTGCATTTTGAAAAAGCACCTTTGGGACTTTTATGAACTGAGAGTGTGTTACCTTTACTTTTTTCCAGGGGTAAAATCTAAAAATTTTCCCTACTGGTTCTGTGGATGTGGCTTAATTGGTGGGCGTGGCTTGGTGGTCAGGTGACTGAATGGGCATGGCCAATAATAATAAATAATAAAAATAATAAAGTATACAAAATTTGGGAGTACCTTCTTTAAAAATAGAGGCACCGGTCTACTAATTGCCTTTTTTGGGAGGCACTGGTCTACCTTCTTTAAAAATAGAGGCACCGGTCTACTAATTGCCTTTTTTGGGAGGCACTGGTCTATCTTCTTTAAAAATAGAGGCACCGGTCTACTAATTGCCTTTTTTTGGGAGGCAACGGTCTACCTTCTTTAAAAATAGAGGCACCGGTCTACCAATTGCCTTTTTTTGAGAGGCACCGGTCTACTAACTGCCTACAGCACTGATCAGCTGTAGTGCGGCCCTTTGAAGCACCGCGGCAGTCATTTAAGGCCGTTTGCAGCTATATCACCACCGAGAGCTTCAGGGACAGAGAAGAGGAACTGCGAGGCATGGGCTGGGGGGGGGGCAGGGATTTTTGCTACTGGTTCTACGAACTATCCGCCCCCATTGCTACTGGATCGCGCGATGCAATCCGAACCAGGAGCATTTCACCCCTGCTTTTTTCCCCTCTGTTATGTGGAGAATATTTGTCTTTTTCTCAGATGTTTATAAATGGAATCTCTTCTACTTCATTCTTCCCTGAGGTTGGATGTCATTCTAAACCAAAATATAAAAATTAATATGACGGATGCTACAGCATCAATGTCATGTATAATCTCAGTTAGCGATTGGCCTTTAAGGCCTGAAATATTATAACAGTTTTAAATCTCACTGCTTTATTTTTTTTCTCCCAATTTATCCTAAAATTATCCTACGCAATTAATTTTAAGTAAAGAGGCAAACATCTGAAATATTTATCACTCTGATTATTAACTTAATTTATGCTTTGGTGACCAGATTAAATTAAAATGTTTACTCAGAGATAGACCAAAATTGAAGCAAATTTATTAACATCTGCAAGTACTCAATAGCCTTTATTTTCATATTATGTCCAATAAATCTTCTCACCTTACTTAATGCATTTTTCTCGTTCTCACTTTAATCAATGCCTGCTTCAAACTTGGAAGCCTTGGGATTTAACATCTCCTTCTTACTTATTGATTTTGAGCTAGATCCAAAGTAATAATACTTACAACTATATTAGATATTGTGAATCAGGGGGTTTAAGTTGATTATGATTTAAATCCACCCAAATTCAATGAGACTAGTTTAACACTGGATACATTTCAGTTCTGTTTGTTCTAATCTGATCGATTGAGGTTGATATCTTGGAAATGCAGGAAATTCAACCTTGCTTAGTTTCAGTAGGTCACAGGAGCTGGCTCTCCTCATCTGAGTTTGGAAGCTCAGCAAGATAGAACCAAGTTAGCAAAGGGTCGTAGACTTGACTGGATGTCTGGAGGGTAAAAGCAGATGGAAATCTATCTATCTATCTATCTATCTATCTATCTATCTATCTATCTATCTATCTATCTATCTATCTATCTATCTATCATCTCTCTATCATCTCTCTCTCTCTCTCTCTCTCTCTCTCTCTCTCTCTATCTATCTATCTATCTATCTAGTCAAACATGTATGAGATAACAGGAATAAGTATAAACATGGATATAAATACAGGAAATGGGTACAAATAAATGGGGACAATAGGACAGGGATGGTAGGCACACTGGTGTGCTTATGCACACCCTTTACAGACCTCTTAGGAATTGGGTGAGGTCAACAGTAGACAGTTTGAAGTTAAAGTTATGGGTGGAGGGTTGAGGATGTAACAACAGAGGCAGATAGTGTATTCCAGGCATTGACCACTCTGTTGCTGAACTCGTATTTTCTGCAATCAAGTTTGGAGCGGTTTACCTTGAGTTTGTATCTATTTTGTGCTTGTGTATTATTGCGGTTGATGCTGAAGTAGTCACTGACAGATAGTATATTGTAGTGGATAATTTTGTGTACTACACTTAAGTCGGACCATAGGCGGCATAGTTCTAGGTTGTCCAAGCCCAAAATTTCAAGTCTGGTGGCATAAGGTATTTTGTTGCGAGCAAAGGAGTGGAGGACTCTTCTTCTGAAATATTTCTGGACACATGTATTAATGTTTAATATGCATTGCGGGTTCCAGACAGATGAGCTGTATTTGAGAATTGGTCTAGCAAATGTTTTGTATGCTCTGTTCAGTAGTGTAATATTACCAGAGAAAAAGCTACGCAAAATTAGGTTTACAACCCTTAATGCCTTTTTGGCGATGTTGTTACAGTGGGCTTTGGCACTTAGATCATTTGATATGAGTACTCCAAGGTACTCATTGACAGAATGAGGATTATCTATAAGGTTGTTTCTATCTCAGCTTGTATTTTGTATTCTGATTCTTTTTGCTAATGTGTAAGATAGAGCATTTGTTGGTTGAGATTTGGAGTTACCAATTTTTTGACCATTCCAACACAAAGTCAAGGTCTTTTTGAAGGGTAGCAGCATTGTTGGTGGTGTTAAATAGTTTAACATCATTGGCAAAGAGAACGCACTATCTTATAATATGATCACAAAGGTCATTTATGTATAGCATGAAGAATGTTGGTCCTAGAACTCTGCCTTGGGGGATACCGCTATTAACAGTTTCTATCCGTTGTTCTTCATCTTGCCTTTTTGGGCTTTGGAAAATAGTTTGACCCTGTTATCTTTGTATGAGCCCCTCAAATATTGGCACACTGCTATCATGTCTCCCCTTCTTTTCACCACACCAGACATACCCAATTCCTGCAATCGTTCATCGTATGTTTTAGTCTCCAGTCCCCTAATCATCCTTGTTGCTTTTTTCTGCACTCTTTCCAAAGTCTCAACATCTTTTTCATATTGCGGTGGCCAGAACTGGATGCAGTATTCCAGGCATGGCCTTACTAAAACTTCGTAAAGTTGTACTGTAATCTCATGTGATCTTGATTCTCTCTCTCTCATTTTTTTTTACTTCTTTACTTCTTTTATTTATTTCTTTATTTCTTTATTTGTCAACAAATACAACAAAACAAGTAACAGAGTAGACATAGACATGGACACATGAAAAATTTTTGGCACAAAAAAAAGGGATACAAATTGGCAAATCATAGCCATAAAAGCATAGAATGATTACATATAATTGGGAACAGTAGGACAGGGACGGTAGGCACACTGATGCGCCTATGCACGCCCCCTTAGGGACCTCTTAAGAAACATGAAAGGTCCACGGTAAACAGTTTAAGGTAAAAGGTATGGGGATCAGAGAGACTAACAACAGGATCAGGTAGATTGTTCCAGACATTTACTACACTATTGCAAAAGTCATATTTCCTACAATTAAGTTTAGAGTGAATTACATTGAGTTTAAATCTATTGATGGTCCTTGTATTATTATGGTTGAAATTAAAGTATTCATTTATAGGTAGAACATTTTGGTAAATAATCTTATGAACTAAGCATAGGTTGAAACATAGGCGATGTAGTTCGAGGCTTTCTAGACCTAAGATCTCAAGCCTGATGGTATCGGGAATTTTATTTTGAGCAGAAGATTTGAGTACTCTTCTAGTAAAATACCTCTGGACCCTCTCTAATGTATTGATGTCTGAAATACAGGTTCCAGGCAGTTGAGCAGTATTCAAATATAGGTCTGGCAAAGGTTTTATATGCCCTAGTTTGAAGTATAGTGTAACCAGAGAGAAAATTTCGTAAAATAAGATTTACAACTCTTAAAGCCTTTTTTGCAATGATGTTACAGAGGCTCTGGGACTTAGATCTTTAGAAATGAGTACTCCTAGGTCCTTGACAGAGTTTACTACTGCAGCCTAGGATTACATTAGCTTTTTTGGCTGTTGCCATACACTGTTGGCTCATATTTAAGAAATTGTCCACTAGGACTCCCATCTATCTGGGCTCTGAATTAATTCCACCTCCTAACCCACAAAAAAGAAGTGTATGCTTTATAACGTAGAATAGCAGAGTTTGACCTTGGAGTTCTTCTAGTCTAGCCCTCTGCTTGAACAGGAAATCCTATACCATTTCAGACATGTGGCTGTCCAGTCTCTTCTTAAAAGCTTCTAGTGATGGGGCACTCACAACTTCTGAAGGCAAGCCATTCCATTGGTTAATTGCTCTTGCCATTAGGCAATCTGTCCTTTTAGACTAGAACAGTTATTTTATTTTATTTTATTTTATTTTATTTTATTTTATTTTATTTTATTTTATTTTATTTTATTTTATTTTATTTTATTTTATTTTATTATTTTATTTTTTTATTTTATTTTATTTTATTTTATTTTATTTTATTATTTTATTGTTTTGTTTTGTTTTGTTTTGTTTTGTTTTGTTTTGTTTGTTTGACTCGTATACCATCCATCTCAGCTACATGTGACTGGGCAGCTTACAAACATTTAAACATTTTGCATTACAGCATATAATATGAAGCCTATTATTTGGAAGAGGGAAAGATGCAATTTTAAACATTAAAACTGGCCATTTCAACTATGACAAAGAGCAAGAGTAAACCTTCATATTTTGCTTTCGTGCTTTATTTGTCTGAAACCGATTAGCATCCTGGTGAGGGTGCAAATTGATAAATTTGTATACAATTATTTCCCCCCCCACTTTATCTAGACTTAAATCTGCGTGTCAGTTTTTACAATACAACCAATGAAGCTAAATGCATTGATTGCAAACAAAAAGGCAAACTGTAATCAGATTGATTGGTATCTTTCAGCTAGATTGTAAAGTTGAAGATTGAAAAAGGATTTATGAACTATATGCTTTTCGATCCATTAATTAAAACTTCTAAAACGTGAACCTTAAAACACAGGTACAGTTAGTCTCAGTTTTCCCTTAGTTTCATCCCAGGAGGAAAAGAAAATGCAGTGCAGATCTCAGAGGAATTTATAGTATCTTTCCAAACTTCAAATATTTAATTTGTTTAGTAGTGCAATGCAAATAGGTAATATTGTATGCCAGATTTTCCTGAACTGCTGTGAATAATCTACTGGTCCTTGAGAAAGGAGAACCCAGTGAGGCCTATATAGAATGCAAAAACAGGGTTATTTTGTTCCCAAATTAAAACATTGAACGAAGTTGAGTTTCCACTGGTGTCATGAGGGATGAGAATTTATTGACGTATTTTGTGATCTTAACGCCTGGCTCTAAGTTATGTACAAATTTATGGGTAGCAAACTGATCGTGTTTTTTCATCTCTTGCCCAGGTTGTTTGGAACTTAAGGAAGATACCATTGAAAACCTCCTGGCAGCTGCGTGTCTCCTTCAACTGCCTCAAGTGGTTGAAGTCTGTTGTCATTTCCTCATGAAGCTTTTACATCCATCCAACTGTTTGGGAATCCGGGCTTTTGCAGATGCTCAAGGATGCACAGAGCTTATGAAGGTGGCTCACAGTTACACCATGGTAAGGAAGTGCTGATATGCCTTATCGTCACGGCATGAAATCCAAAGATAGAATAGAATAGAATAGAATAGAATAGAATAGAATAGAATAGAATAGAATAGAATAGAATAGAATAGAGCAGAGCAGAGCAGAGCAGAGCAGAGCAGAGCAGAGCAGAGCAGAACAGAACAGAATAGAATAGAATTTTATTGGCCATGTGTGATTAGACACACAAGAAATTTGTCTTGGTGTATATACACTCAGTGTACATAAAAGAAAAGATACGTTCATCAAGGATCATAAGGTACACCACTTAATGATAGTCATAGGATACAAATAAGCAATCAGGAATCTATCGATATCAGTATAAATCGTAAAGATACAAGCAACAAAGTTAGAGTCATACAGTCATATGGGAACGATGGGAACGATAATAGAATAGAATAGAATAGAATAGAATAGAATAGAATAGAATAGAATAGAATAGAATTTTTATTGGCCAAGTGTGATTGGACACACAAAGAATTTGTCTTGGTCCATATGCTCTCAGTGTACATAAAAGAAAAGATACCTTCATCAAGGTACAACATTTACAACACTTAATGATAGTCATAGGGTGCAAATTTAACTCTTAATGATACAACACTTAATGATAGGCATAGGGTACAAATAAGCAATCAGGAAACAATCAATATCAATATAAATCGTAAGGATACAAGCAACAAAGTTACAGTCATACAGTCATAATTGGAAGGAGATGAGTGATGAAAATGATGAGGAGATTAATAGTAGTGCAGATTTAGTAAATAGTTTGACAGTGTTGAAGGAATTATTTGTTTAGCAGAGTGATGGCGTTCGGGAAAAAGCTGTTCTTGTGTCTAGTTGTTCTGGTGTGAGGTCTCATATAGATATGTGGGATACACAGAAGCTGTGAGGCTTACTCACAGAGATCTCAAGGGTCCTTTTTTTTCAAGAGGCAACTGGACTTCCTTGGTCTTCCTTCGATGGTTTCGCTCCTCATCCAAGAAGCTTCTTCAACTCTGGGATGAGAAGTGAAACGTCTTCAAAGAAAAATCAGAAATTGCCTCAGGAAAAAGTGCCTTTGGGACAGTGGTGAAATCCAATTTATTTATTTTTACTACCGGTTCTATGGGTGTGGCTTGGCGGACCTGGTGTGGTGTGGTGGGTGTGGCATGGTGGGCATGGCAGGGGAAGGATACTGCAAAATCTCCATTCCCACCACACTCCAGGGGAAGGATACTGCAAAATCTCCCTTCCCCCCCACTCCAGGGGAAGGATACTGCAAAATCTCCATTCCCACTCCACACCTGGGGGAAGGATACTGCAAAATCTCCATTCCCACCCCACACCTGGGGGAAGGATACTGCAAAATTTCCATTCCCACCCCACTCCAGGGGAAGGATACTGCAAAATCTTCGTTCCCACCCCACTCCTGGGGGAAGGATACTGCAAAATCTCCATTCCCACCCCACACCTGGGGGAAGGATACTGCAAAATCTCCCTTCCCACCCCACTCCAGGGGAAGGATACTGCAAAATCTTCATTCCCACCCCACTCCTGGGGGAAGGATACTGCAAAATCTCCATTCCCACCCCACTCCTGGGGGAAGGATACTGCATTTCCACTCCACTCCTGGGGGAAGGATACCCCACTCCTGGGGGAAGGATACTGCAAAATCTCCATTCCCACCCCACTCCAGGGGAAGGATACAAAATCTTCATTCCCACCCCACTCCTGGGGGGAAGGATACTGCAAAATCTCCATTCCCATTCCACTCCTGGAGGGAAGGATACTGCAAAATCTTCATTCCCACCCCACTCTGGGGCCAGCCAGAGGTGGTATTTCCTGGTTCTCTGAACTATTCAAAATTTCTGCTACCGGTTCTCCAGAACCTGTCTGAACCTGCTGAATTTCACCCCTGCTTTGGGACAGCCATGACCTGGATGACTGAAAATCTCCATAGTCACAAATATTCAGTGATAAGGAATCCTAATATGCTATCATGACAGCATAGCAGCAAGGTATGGTTGATTCCAACCATCAAGTGGTTGGAACCCAGGGCAGGAGGTTACCAAGCCCACATTCGAGATCCAGGAGCTGATGTGTTGGCGGGATTGAGCTCTCATCCTTCACTCCAGCTTCTGCTGGGGACATGAAAGAAGCCCCCAACTGGATGCCACCGGCTAATCCTTTCAAAAATATTTTACGAGAAGAGTCCTCCACTCCTCTACCCGCAATAAAATACCTTATTCCACCAGACTCCAAATTTTGGGCATGAACAACTTAGAACCATGCCGACTTCAGTCTGACCTAAGCATAGCACATAAAATTATCTACCACAATGTCCTACCTGTCAATGACTACTTCAGCTTCAACCACAACAATACACAAGCAAATAATAGATTCAAACTTAAGGTAAACTGCTCCAAACTCAATTGCAGAAAATATGGCTTCAGTAACAGAGTGGTAAATGCCTGGAATGTACTACCTGACTCTGTGGTCTCTTCCCAAAATCCCCAAAGCTTTAACCAAAAACTGTCTACTATTGACCTCACCCCATTCCTAAGAGGTCCGTAAGGGGCGTGCATAAGAGCACCTGCGTGCCTACTGTCCCTGTCCTAATATTCCTTTTTACTTACTCTTTTCATCTATCCAAATTATGTTTATACTTTTACCTGTTATCTTACATATGATTGACAAAATAAATAAATAAAAATAAATAAACCCGGAAGCCCCTCGGTGCTTCTGAATCAAGTGCAAGTCACAGCATGAAAGCCAAAGATATGTAGAATGCACAGAAGTTTACCAAAGGAGTTCACAGTTATATCAAGCTAAAGAAGTTCTGATATTATCAGGGGATAAAAGCAAACCAACCTTTTAGTCAAACAGTTGGTTCCCCTTTTTGGCAGCTTGTTTCCTATAACACTTGAAAGCGTCGTACGAAGGTACAAAGGTTTTTCAGTGTTGGGAAAGCAATAATATGAATAAAAGGATTGAACGGGCTACTGCCCGTGCATTTCGATGACATTTCAAAACTTCCCATATGATTTTGGGCTGCAGAAGCTATTAAGCATGTATTTTTAAGATAGGGTAATTATGAAATCATAGTATAAGTACTAATCCATTGGCTATCGAAAGACTCTTATTTGAAATAATGCGTGCAACATATCTATGCCAGACATTTAGATTAAAAGTTAACAGATTGGTTCGAGAATGAAAACAAGTTGGCAGATGGAAACAGGTGTTACTTCAGGACCAGCTGTTACATCAATCAAGTATAAATATTACAACATCTGGTAGAAAAATAAATTGCCAAACAATTCAAGCTGTTGTGTATCACAAGCTTCAGAAGGAGGGAGTTCAACCCAATATCCTATAGGAGATTTTTTTGCCTTCTTATAGAAATATACACATTGGTGTTAGGAGTCCCACATAAAGATAGTGTTGTGCCTCGCCCACCCTCCTCTCCTCAGCCGGGCCCCTCCCATCTCCTGCTATCTGAGCCAGAGACTGATAGTGAAGAAGAATGGCCTGGCATGCCTCCAGCCCCCAGCCCTGGCACCATGCCCGGACAGACTGAGCAAACAAACTCCCTACAGCGTGTGAGCATGAAGCCAGCCACGAGCTAGAATTGCCAGCAGCTGAGGACGAAAAGACACAGTGGACAGATCCCCGCTTCCGGAGAATGGAGAGGCGACGTCAGCAAAAGGAAGGGAGGTGCAGGCCTGGATAAGTGCTGAGTCATGGAGCCACACCCCATGGCCTATATAAAGGTTCTGCTTTTTGGCATTCCTTGAGTCAGGCAAAGTCTCATCTGGTTGCTGAAGTCACACCTTGGATTCCTGCGTGCCCTGAGAACTCTGACAGGAATTTGGCAAAGCTGCAGAGGCTTTGTGGCCACGCTTGATACAGACTTCCCAGACCCGGCCGTCAGAGGAGGAGTGGGACACGACAGATATGCATTAGGACCGTGATGGCGAACCTATGGCATGTGTGCCACAGGTGGCATGCGGAGCCATATCTTTGGGCATGTGAGTGTTGCCCTAGCTCAGCTCCACCGTGCATGCGCACGCCAGCCAGCTGATTTTCGGGCCTTCCGGGCCCACCGGAAGTCAGGAAACAGGCTGTTTCCAGCCTCCTGAGGCCCTCTGATGGGATTGGGAAAGCTGTTTTTGCCCTCCCCAGGCTCCAAGAAAACCTCTGGAGCCAGGGAAGGGCGAAAAACAAGCCTACTGGGCACACCATGCCATCGCGTGCCAAAAGCTGGGGGGTCGTGCGCGCATGCGTGGGGGCGGGGCACATTGAATTATGGATGTGGACACGCGCATGCACAACCCCCCCCACGCTCCCCCCACTTTTGGCACGCGATGGCAAAAAGGTTAGCCACCACCGCATTAGGTCAGCTAACCAAATAAATTTCGGCTAGGAAATGTGTGAGAAAATGTACATTTGGGGTACCATTACTGTTTAATTTTAATATCCGTTCTCTTATCCCATAACTTTCTGATTGGAGTCATCATCCAGCATAGTGAGAAACACACTTAACTGTCCTGGACTTACAACAGTTCATTCAAAGTTACAACGGCGCTGGGAAAAAATAAAATGACTTATGGCCTTTTTTCACATTTAAGACCATTGCAGCATTTCCATGGTCACGTGATCAAAATTCAAATGCCTGGCAACGGACCCTCATGAAGGGTCATGTGATCAACTTCTGCGACTTTCTCACAAGGAAGGTCAACGGGAAAGTCCGATTCACTTAACGACTGACTTACTCGCTGAACCGCTGAGGTAATTCACTTAACAACTAGGGCAAGAAAAGTCATGAAACGGGGCAAAACTCACTTTAACAAATATCACATTGAGCAACAAAAAAAATTGGGATCCATTGGTGTCATAAGTTGAGGTATTATTATTATTTATTGAATTTTTATACCGCCCTTCTCCCGAAGGACTCAGGGTGGTGTACAGCCGGAGATAAAATACAAAATATGTACAATTAAAACAAATTAAAACATAGCAAAATTACAAAACGGCTAATAATTAAAATTAAATTTAAAATATTTAAGAATATTAATAAAACCCCAATTTAAAATCAAACTATTATGCCAGTCCCGCTTGAATAAATAAGTATGTTTTTAGCTCACGACGGAAGGTCCGAAGATCAGGCACTTGACGTAGGCCAGATATACCAGATATACAGTACATTGAGTAGAATATACTGTAAAATAAAATAAATCCAATTGGAAAGTGAAGGGTTATATATTCCTTGACAGCAGAGTGTAACAAAATGTAATGAATTGCCCTCAAAAGCAGAATTCAGATTTCTGGGAATGTAGACTGTATAGTCAAGGGCAAGTTGGTATTCACTTATCTTCGCTACCGGTTCACAAATGTGAGCGCACGCACCAGCCCCGCGCATGTGCAGAGCATCAAAAATGGGACGTGATGACATCCGGGTGGGTGGACGGAGCATCCTACAGCCTCCGCTACTGGTTTGCCCAAACTGGATAGAACTGGCTGAATAGCACCATTGGTCAAGGGATTCCATTTCAGACTTCGAATCAAGTTCCTTCCTATCTTAATAGGATTTTTGGATTGTGCATAAGAAACAGATGTATCTTATACGCTTGCCTACCATTTAAGCATAAGGAATCAAAAGTCATTTCCTTAAAAGTAAATGAAAAGAGAGAAAGAGAAAGAACAAAACAATGATTTCCCAGATAAAACATATTCAATGCTTGTTGCACTCAATTTGATCTGTATGGTTGAATATACTATTACAATATTTGGCTGATAGACATCGCATGATTAGAGAGATATCTGGCTGTTCTGGTCTAGATTGAAATTATTCCTTTAGTAATGAGCTGTGTCTTAAACGCAGCTGCTGTGCTTTGGCTTGGCCAGGTTTCTATTAGCACAAATAGCATTCTCGGTTGGCTATGAAGATAGCTTTTTTTCTGCTGACAGATACATCCTTCTAGAATAAATGTTTTCACACATGGTTCAAGAAACTATAAGCTTCACTGGAATATTAAGCAGCACTTTGCACAAATTTTAAATTTCGGGAAGATTAATGAGACACTATCAAGAAGTATTGAATGGAAATTACATATTTGTATTCCTGTCTGTATATGGCCTGAGAGTTGAGCCCAGAATTGAAGCTTGAGCATTTCCTGGTTAACATCTACTTTGAAGATGGCTTCAGATGTTTCATCCAAACCGATTCAGGATAGTAGAAGCTGTCCTTCTTTTTAAAAATGAGAATTCATAATTCCATAGGAAATATTAGTAGACCCATCCACAAGTGGCAAAGATGTCCAAAACAGATTTTTATAGATACTTGAAAATATGTAGAGTACAAAATAACAATTACAATTACAATAGGAAGGAGGAAGGAGGAGGAAGGAGGAGGAGGAGGAGGGGGAGAAAAAGAAGAAGAAGAAGAAGAAGAAGAAGAAGAAGAAGAAGAAGAAGAAGAAGAAGAAGAAGAAGAAGAAGAAGAAGAAGAAGAAGAAGAAGAAGAAGAAGAAGAAGAAGAAGAACTTAATGTCAACTGCTTTAATCTAGATTGCAGAAAATATGACTTCTGTAACAGAATCATCAGTGCTTGGAACACTTTACCTGACTCTGTTGTCTCTTCCCACAATCCTAAAAGTTTTATCCAAAAACTTTCTACTATTGACCTCACCCCATTCCTAAGAGGACCATAAGGGGCGTGCATAAGCGCACAAACGTGCCTACCGTTCCTGTCCTATTGTTTTTCTTTTCTTCTTTCTATATATATGCCTATACCTCCTTATATTTACTCATATATGTTTATATACTATATAATCTTTTGTATGATTCCTACATATATTGTTGTGACAAAATAAAATAAATAAAATAAAAAATAAAGAAGAAGAAGGAGGAGGAGGAGGAGAAGGAGGAGGAGGAGGAGGAGGAGGAGGAGGAGGAGGAGGAGGAGGAGGAGGAGGAGGAGGAGGAGGAGACAAATTCTGATGTTGCCACAAAGAAGAGGGAGTCAAGCTATTCTCCAAAGCACCTGAGGGCAGGACAAGAACAATGGATAGAAACTAATCAAGGAGAGAAGCAACCTCCTCATTTTATCAACTTTGGAAGGATGGAAGGCTGAGTTGACCTTGAGCCCCACCAGGATTGAACTTCAGGCTGTGGGCAGAGTTTGTCCGTAGTGCTGCACTTAACCACTGCACCATCAGGATAAAATAATGAAGTAAACTTATGTAAATGACATTCCCTGTGCCTTTCTGTACTATTTTTTCTTGCATAATGACAGCGCCTATTCCTTTTTGTTCTTTAAACTTCTCGCTTCTCTGTTTATCAGGATCTCATCGACATCACATAAACATGACTTCTCTTCTCCTTCCTCTGTGTTCACTCTTCTTTCAAATATTTGTTTTGCAATTCCATCTACCTTCTTCCTCCCTCTGTCAACAACCTGGTTCTACCTGCTTCAATATTCATTCCTAACAATTTATTTTGTCATTTGACAGCTCCCTGTTCTGATTGTTTTCCACTGTACTTCCAATTCTCCCTTCTTTATAACTTCTCCGACCAACCACTTTTCTATAAATGGAACAAATATTCATGTAACTGACCACATATCCACCCCAAGCGTTCTGCCAGAATTTGAACATCTAAATATTTCTTTTTCCAACGTTATAAATATTCTAGTAAGGCGCACACATCTGTCTATTTGCTCCAGCTTTTCACTATTTATGTTTCGCTTGCAATTGTGTATTCCATTTTCCTTTTCAAACAGAAACACCTTGATGCTGGTAGAAAATACCTTCATCTTTGATGCATTAATTTTTGGATCCATTTCCTGGCATGGTTTGTTGAAAATCATTCAGGTTCTCCATCAGCAACCCAGCTTCATCTGCATACAGAAACACACACTTTTATGTCCCCCCAATCCGATCTCCCTCTGCCAAAAACAGAGCCAATTTTTTTCTTCCAAAGGACACTAAATGACAAAAGGGGACATTATGCACTCTCATCTCCTATCAAATTATTCTTGCGCAATTTTCTTTATTTCTATTGTTGGAAGAAATATCCATCTGGGTTCAGTTCCAAGTGGGGACAAAGACACTGGAAACATGGAGGCTGCTTGGAAAGATGGTTTAATGGTGGCCAGGATCACATGGCTTGAGTTCCTGAACAGAAAAGGGCTGAGATCCTGTGTGCTCCCTGGTTTTATGCTTTTTCTGAGCTTTGAACTTTCTGGGGCACAGGAAGAGTACCCTGATTGGCTGTCAGACTCCCAGGGGGTGGGTGTCTTAGCTAGCCTTGCTGGCTGATGTAATCTTCCCAGGTGCCATGTGGTGAGTTTCAGTTGCTAGATGGGTTCTATTATGATGCAGATGATGGTTGACAAAGGTGGGGGGAAATGAGTGAGCTTAGCTGAGGCTTTAATGGCCCATTGACAAAGGTGGGGGGGAGTCAGGAAGCTGCTTTGTCTTTAAAACATGTTTCTCCATTTCTCATCCAGGGAAATATATTCTGCCTTTTAAATATTTTCTAAAATATTTCATTCTTCTAGGAGGGGGGGTGGGTGCTAAATTCCTACACTATCATACCAAGCCTTTGCACTTAACAGCACATCTTTAACAACATATGCACACAAGAGATTCCATAATTTAAGAGGTTTTGTTTTTTTCACACTCTTCATCTATTATCAGTGTTTTTCAACCGCAGCAACTTCGAGATGTAGGGATTTCAACTCAGAATTCTGGGAGTTGAAATCCATATATCTTTTTTTTTTTGAATAAAGTTTTTTTATTTTATACACAAGCAAACATTTAATACATCAGTCATTTCTTCCATGTGACATCTCGGTGTTTTCTTTTTTTTTTCTTTTTTTTAAATTTATTTTTGTCACAACATTATATACAGGCACATACATTGAAAGGAAACAATAGGACAGGAATGGCAGGCACTTTTGTGCACTTATGCATGCCCCTTACAGACCTCTTAGGAATGGGGTGAGGTCAATAGTAGACAGTTTTTGGTTGAAGCTTTTGGGAGTTTGAGAAGAGACCACAGAGTCAGGTAGTATATTCCAAGCATTAACAACTCTGTTACAAAAGTCATATTTTCTGCAATCAAGATTGAAGCGGTTAACATTAAGTTTGAATCTATTGTTTGCTCTTGTATTATTGCGATTGAAGCTGAAGTAGTCTTTAACAGGAAGGATATTGCAATAGATGGTTCTGTGTGTTAAACACAGGTCTCGTCAGAGTTGGTGGAGTTCTAAGTCTTCTTGACTTCATCTTCTTTGTCAGGGGTCTCCAACCTGGGCAACTTTCAGCCAGGCGGACTTCAATTCCCAGAATCCCCCAGCCAGCAAATCTGGCTGGGGAATTCTAGAAGCTGGCAGGAATAGCCAGCACTCCAGAAGATAGGCTCAAAATACAGAAGGATCTTGACAGACTTGAGCATTGAGCGCTATCTAACAAAATGAAATTCAACAGTGAAAAAAGTAAGGTTCTACATTTAGGCAAAAAAACCCAAAATGCACAGGTACTGTATATGTGGTACCTTGCTCAATAGTAGTAACTGTTAGAGGGATCTTGGAGTCCTATTGGACAACTATTTAGATATGAGCCAGCGGTGTGCAGCAGCTGCCAAAAAAGCCAACACAGTTCTGGGCTGCATAAACAGAGTGATAGAATCAAGATCATGTGAAGTGTTAATACCACTTTATAATGCCTTGGTAAGGCCACACTTGGAATATTGCATTCAGTTTTGGTCGTCACAATGTGAAAAAGATATTGAGACTCTAGAAAGAGTGCAAAAAAGAGCAACAAAGATGATTAGGGGACTGGAGACTAAAACATATGATGAACGGTTGCAGGAACTGGGTATGTCTAGTTTAATGAAAAGAAGGACTAGGGGAGACATGATAGCAGTCTTCCGATATCTCAGGGGCTGCCACAAAGAAGAGGGAGTCAAGCTGTTCTCCAAAGCACCTGAAGGCAGGACAAGAAGCAATGGGTGGAAAGTAATCAAAGAGAGAAGCAACTTAGAACTAAGGAGAAATTTCCTGACAATTAGAACAATCGATAAGTGGAACAACTTGCCTGCAGAAGTTGTGAATGTTCCAACACTTGAAATTTTTAAGAAAATGGTGGATAGCCATTTGTCTGAAATGGTGTAGGGTTTCCTGCCTGGGCAGGGGGTTGGACTAGAAGACCTCCAAGGTCCCTTCCAACTCTGTTGTTATGTTATATTATGTTATGTTATGTTATGTTATGTTATGTTATGTTATGTTATGTTATGTTATGTTATGTTATGTTATGTTATGTTGTTATGTTATGTTATGTTATGTTATGTTATGTTATGTTATGTTATGTTATGTTATGTTATGTTATGTTATGTTATGTTATGTTATGTTATGTTATGTTATGTTATGTTATGTTATGCTCTTTGTTGTTCTTCTCTCTTTATTTTCATATAGTCTGCTACATTTTTCACAAGTACAGTGTTCTCAATATACCATTTTCTTACATAACTATTAGCTTGCTTTTCTATATCTTTTTTTCTAACCAATGGTAAAATTGATCCAATAACTTAAAATATTCTGAATCCTCTCTTTCTTTAACCATCAAAGTTAATCTATTCACTTCTGCACAGGCTAATATTTTTTTAATAAGTTCCCCTTCCAGAGGTATTTTCTCTGCTTTCCAATTTTGCGCAAAAACAATCCTTGCTGCTGTTATTACCTGTATAATCAAGTAAATATTTTCTTTACTAATTTTCTCTGGGAGAATATCAGTGGTGAAATGTAAAATTTGTTACTACCAGTTCTATGGGCATGGTTTGTTGGGAGGAAAATGTGACTGGGTGGGCGTGGCCAACTTTTTTTTTTTTTAGTTTTGAAAGCATTTTTTCTACAACCTCTTCGGCTGAAGAGGTTGTAAAAAAAATGCTTTTAAAAGCCTGTGATGATCAGGCAACTCAGCTGAGATCACCAGAGGAAAAAATGTTTTTAAAGGGTTCTGACGATCCCAGCTGAAACGTGTGATCATCAGAGGCTTTTTTTTTTACTTTTAAATGCATTTTTTCAGCCAAAGAAAAAAATGCTTTTAAAAGTTAAAAAAAAAAAAAACCTCTGATGATCGCGCGGTTCAGCTGGGGAAGGGGGGGCAGGGATTTTTGCTACTGGTTCTCCGAACCACCTGCCGCTATTGCTACCAGATCAGGTGATCCAGTCCGAACCGGAAACATTTCACCCCTGGAGGATACCCAAGAGGAACAGTTCCGATTTTAAATTGATATATTGTTGTATCATTTCAAATCCATATATCTTAAAGACTGCTCTATATCAGGGGTGTCAAACTCAAGGCCCACAGGCTGGATCCAGTCTGTGGAGTGCTTAAATCTGGCCCATGGAGCTGCCCTGGAAACAGTGAAGGACTGGCTCACAGTGCCTCTGCCAGTGAAAATATAGTTCAGGAGGGCAGTAGGCAGCCTTTCTTAGCTCCGTTTTCACTGGCAGAGGGTTGCAGAAAGTCATCACAGCCAAAAATGGAGCTCAGGAGCCAGTTTTCTCTAGTAGAGTGCCACCACAAGTGCCCCCAACACAACTGATGTCAAGCTGGCCACGCCCATCAAAACTGGTTTGACCCCACAAGGTCAAATACAACCCCACTGCAGCTCTCAATGAAATCAAGTTTGACACCCCTGCTCTATATCAATAACAGTACAAGAACGTGTATTTAGACACAAGAACAGTTTTTTCCCAAAGACCATCACTCTGCTAAACAAATAATTCCCTCAACACTGTCAAGCTATTTACTAAATCTGCACTACTATTAATCTTCTCATCGTTTTCATCACCAATCTCTTTCCACTTATGACTGTATGACTGTAACTTTTTGTTGCTATCATTAAGGGTTAAATTGCAACCTATGACCATCATTTGTGTTGTAAATGTTGTACCTTTGATGAAGGTATTTTTTTCCCTTTTTCTTTTATGTACACTGAGAGCATATGCACCAAAACACATTCCTTGTATGTCCAATCACACTTGGCCAATAAATTCTATTCTATTCTATTCTATTCTATTCTATTCTATTCTATTCTATTCTATTCTATTCTATTCTATTCTATTCCTCAATCATCTGATCAAAATCTCGTATGGAAAGTCTGCCGGTATACAGTTGCACTTCATTTTCCCAAGTTTTCTCATTTCCACTTCTTATTCTCTTTCAGTGGAAATCCTGGGCAGTCTAATTAACAACCTAAACCCTCCTGGTGATGTTATATTCCTCCTTGCAATCTTTCCTTTGGTAGGGGAGAGCAGTAACAATAGGATGGCAATCATTAGACACAGTCACAGTCTCTGCCCTCGTTAAATAATTCTCACCACCTTCCTTAAGCAAACGGCTTTTTCTTTTAAAAAATAATAATAAAAATTACATTTTAAATTCATAATTCAACCTGTATCCTCACATCCAAGCATGTTTTCGTCTGTTCCATTTTCCTTCAGATTTACTACACTCTTCCAGAATAGAATAACAGAGTTGGAAGGGACCTGGGAGGTCTTCTAGTCCAACCCCCTGCTCAGGCAGGAAACCCTACACTATTTCAGACAAATGCTTGTCCAATTTCTTCTGAAAAAAACTTCCAATGTTGGAGTATCCACAACTTCTGGAGGCAAGTTGTTCCACTGGTTAACTGTTCTAACTGTCAGGAAATTTCTTCTTAGTTCTAGTTTGCTTCTCTCCTTGATTAGTTTCCACCCATTGCTTCTTGTCCTGCCCTCAGGTGCTTTGGAGAATAGCTTGACTCCCTCTCCTTTGTGGTGACCCCTGAGATATTGGAATATTGCTATCATGTCACTCCTAGCCCTTCTTTTCATCAAACTAGACATCCCCAATTCCAGCAACCGTTCTTTATTTGTTTTAGCCTCCAGTCCTCTAATCATCTTTGTTGCTCTTCTCTACATTCTTTCTAGAGTCTCCACATCTTTTTTACATCGTGGTGACCAAAACTGGATGCAGTATTCCAAGTGTGGCCTTACCCAGGCATTATAAAGTAGAATTAACACTTCACGTGATCTTGATTCTATCCCTCTGTTAATGCAGCCTAGAACTGTGTTGGCTTTTTTGGCAGCTGCAGCACACTGCTGGCTCATATTTAAGTCATTGTCCACTAGGATTGCAAGATCCCTCTCACAGTTACTACTATTGAGCGAGGTACCATCTATACTGTACCTGTGCATTTTGTTTTTCTTGCCTAAATGTAGAACCTTACTTTTTTCACCATTGAATTTCAATGGTTTTGCTCTCTTAGGCACACAAATTCATTTCATTCATGTTCATGAGCTTGCTACATGTCAAGTCATAATATTCCATCTTCTGTAATTATCACCAATGGCCAATTAACGTTGACTTCCATTGCCCTCCGTGATTTTGACAACTCAGGACTGTCTGACCTCTTAGTATCTCCATTGTAAGAATTATAAACTAGTACCCATTTAGCAGAATATTTGTAGCTCAGGGTTGAAAGGAGGGGTCCTTGGTGTTCTTTCAGTTTTCTTGCAGATGTTGCAATACCTGACTAGGTAACATCATCAGTGCTAGACTAGATTATCATTGATGATGTTACCTGATGTGGGTAATGAAGTACATTGTCTGCAAGAAAATAACCAAGCTCAGAGAGCACTAGGCCTAACCCTAACTCCCACTACAATTAGTTTTTAAACTCTATAATATTTATTGCCTTGCTTGCTTTGTTTGCTCATTAAATTTTTAAGACACCTATCTCCCCTACAAGGTGACTCTCAACTTTCAATTAACAAAGCAAGACAGGAGGTCAACCTCTTAGGGTGGAGAAAGACTTCACAAAGAAATAGAAAGGTATCTCCTTTGTGCTAAAGGCGGGGTGGGATTCAGCTGGTTTGGACAGGTTCGGGATGCTATTTTTACATCTGGTTCACCAAACCGGTAGTTGCAAGGACTGACTGGCCCTGCGCCAACTCTTTCTGCCTCTCCCAGGAGTTTTCCTTGTGACCCATTTTGAATGCCAAGTAAGTGCAGTGCCCACACAGAGGCTCTGGGAGGGCAAAAAACAGACCTCCAGGAGGTTTTGGAAGTCTGGAAGGCCTCTAGAGCCTGGGAGAGGCTGTTTTCACCCTCCCAGAAGCTCGAGAAAAGCCTCTGGAGCTTGGGGAGGGCAAAAACGACCCCCACAACCATGGTGCAGGAAGCCAAGTAGGCCAGGCCCACCATGGCCATGCCTACCCATCAACCGGGCAGAGAACTGGTTGCTAAAAATTTTGAATCCCACCCCTGGCTAAAGGCAGTAGCGGCAGTAGTAGGTGTTTCCGGTACTCCAGTAATGCTTAGAAGTTGCTTCTTCTCCACTCACATCTTGGCTGTAAACAGCTGCTCTTCGTACAGTCGCTGCTTTGTGATTTTTGCTACGTGGCATTGCTTCTTGGAAATCAATGGGTGTGACTGGAATACTTATCCCAAGGTGGAACTATTTTGTAACAAGCTTTGCCATCCGGAACCCTCCTTCCGTAGCGCATTAGGGCACCACTTTATCAAGGCTCGGCGGGGAGGAAGAGCTAAGGTGAACATTTATGGACCCACAGAGGTGCAGCCAGTCAAATTGGAAAGCATGTAAAGGAAGACAACTGAGGAGAGAGAAATGCTGCAGATCCTATCGGAAAAATAGTTAAGTAAATAGTCCGTGGTTAATTAGTCTGCCATCCAATGCCTAATTTAACCCTAAGGATTTGCATCCTTATTTCCTTTAAAAAAAAAAAAACCTCTATAAAATAAGGCTAAATTACTACATGGGCAACAGTCAGCCTGCTGCTCAAAGCTCAAACTGAGTGATTTTACATTTAAGATGGAAATGAGATGCAACCCCATCAAAAAGTGCCATAAAATTCAATTTAGATTACTTTGTTTTTTGGGGGGAATCTATTCATTCACTCCCATTATATAGCAGAACAGGCTTATTCTCTCACAAGAATAGGTCATATTCACTTGTATGGGAAAAAAATAGTTTTATTATCTAATGAGAAGAAGTCCATGCACTACTGACAGTCTGGATTGTGAAAAAGAAATCGCTAAATGTCTAATTAATCATTTAAATTCATTCAGATACAAAAGGAATAATTACATCTTTCTAAGCTCTCCGTATTTGCCTTCTAGGAAAAGGGTGCTAGTCTATTTGATACGTTATGTTTTTTTGTTTTTGTTTTTAAATTCCTGGCCTATGACTTAGTCTAGTTATCTGGGGTTTAAGCCACCTTCTTCTGCAAAAGAGATAAAGGGGATTGAATGCAAAATTAAATAAGGATTTTAAAACTTTGTTTCAAAGAATTTTAAAAATGATTTAAAATCAGATTTTGGTCAGTTTTCCATAGGCGAGGCAAAAAATAGCAGTCTCTATAGATTACTAGCCCAATTCTTTTTCAGGCCCTAAGACCATAAAGGAAAGGAAAATTCTTTTTGTGTTATTTGTGTCTGAAACCCTTTAAATGTTTTGAATTTTATTCTGTAAGAACAGAGAAAACTTGAACCATTTTGGTTTAAACATCAGAAGTAAACTTAAGTTAAAAAGGGAAAGGTTCCCCTCACACATATGTGCTAGTCGTTCCCGACTCTAGGGGGCGGTGCTCATCTCCGTTTCAAAGCCAAAGAGTCAGCGCTGTCCGAAGACGTCTCCATGGTCTTGACATCCAGCTGCTGTGGCCTAGAGGTGGAGCTCTTGCCTCACAATCAGGAGGTTGTGAGTTCGATCCTAGGTAGAGGCAGATGTAGGCTCTCCTGCTTGGGCAGGGGGTTGGACTAGATGACCTGCAAGGTCCCTTCCAACTCTGTTAATCTCAGTGCCAAAGGTGCACGGAACTCTGTTACCTTCCCACCAAAGGTGGTCCCTAATTTTTTACGTGCTTTCGAACTGCTAGGTTGGCAGAAGCTGGGACAAGTAACGGGAGCTCACCCTATTACATGGCACTATTTATTTATTTATTTATTTATTTATTTATTTATTTATTTATTTATTTATTTATTATTTAAATTTTTATACCGCCCTTCTCCGAGGACTCAGGGCGGTGTACAATAAAAAATAAAATACAAATAAGAGCAGTTAAAACACAATATAGTTAAAAAAACTGATTCAATAAGCAATAATTAAAAATAGAAGTATAAAAGTCTAAAAAAACATCTACATGAAGCCGCTGGGAGAGATCATCCGTGGTTTCGGGGTGAGTTGTCAGCTGTACACTGATGATACTCAGCTGTACATTTCCACCCTGAACCACCCCAACGAAGCCGTTGATGTGATGACCCGTTGATGTGATGGCACTAGGGATTCGAACCGCTGAACTGCCGACCTTTCGATCGACAAGCTCAGCATCTTAGCCACTGAGCCACCGCATCCCTCTTAAACTTAAGTTAGGTTATCCTTATTTTCTGTTTCATGCACATTCTTACTGTTTAATCCATTTAGTGCCTTTCCATCCATTTCCCTTTTAAATTCCCACAATTATCTATGGACTAAAGAACCCATCATCTGGATATGATTATGGTTTTTTTTCCCTCACAGATAATGACTTTCATGTCTTCAGAAATTTTAAGAAGAGACTGGACAACCATTTGCCTCAAATGATAGAGGGTCTTCTGTTTGAGCAGGAGGTCGAACTAGAAGACTTGCAAGGTCTCTTCCAACTCTGTTACTCTGTTAAAACATCTTAACTTAAGATGTGTAAAACACTATAAATTTGAACTGGAAACGGTGGCAGAAGAACTATAAATACCTATTTATATCCTCAGAATAACGGTGATATTTGTAAAACAGAGAGAAAAGCTGGTCTGAATTCTGGAGCCCTTTTATATCATTTTTGTCTATACCTCACAAAAAATCTGCACTTGGTTTTTTTCAGTGACCACACGTCTCATCTATTTCTAGGTTAGGGGTGTCAAACTCGCTGCGTCACGTTGTCATCACATGACATATCGCAACTTTTTCCCACTCCGCTAAACTGGCAGTGGGCGTGGCCAGCACATGACACATCTGACCCATAGGCCCTGAGTTTGACACACTTGCTCTAGGTGATAAAATTAGATAAAATTAGAGGCCATTAGCAAGAGGAATCAAGATAAAGTTTAAGAAAGAAGTCCATCAGTAAGGGACCTTCGTGGCTGAAAACATCACAAGACATTCACAATGAGCCTCTGTGGCTCAGACTGGTAAGACAGTCTGTTATTAACACAGCTGCTTGCAAATACTGCAGGTTCAAGCCCCACCAGGCCCAAGGTTGACTCAGCCTTTCATCCTTTATAAGGTAGGTAAAATGAGATTGTTGGGGGCAATAAGTTGACTTTGTATATAAATATGCAAATAGGATGAAGACTATTGCTAACATAGTATAAGCCGCTTTGAGTCTTCGGAGAAAGGCGGGATATAAATGCAAATTAAAAAAAAAACAAATAATGTTCTTCCAGTAGAATAGAATGACAAGAGTTGGAAGGGACCTTGGAGGTCATCTAGTTCAACCCCATTTCAGACAAATGGGTGTCCAGTGCTTCTTATAAAAACCTCCAGTGATGGGGAGGAAAGGAAGGAAGGAAGGAGGGAAGGAAGGAAGGAAGGAAGGAAGGAAGGAAGGAAGGAAGGAAGGAGGGAGGTCATCTAGCTCAACCCCCTGATCAGGCAGTAATCCTATCAAGCTCCTTAAACAGGATCAGTTTCTGATCTGACCTGGTTTGCCTTCCCTCCTTAGATCAACTCTTCCAGATCTGCCTTCTTCTGCCTTCATTCCTCTTATGTTGTCTTATCCTTCTGCTGCTGCTGTCTGTTCGTAGATTTGCATGCTTGAGGACTGGAGAGATTCCTATTTGGGTCCCATCTAGCTGATGTCTGGTGGGAACAGTAAAGTTGGTAGCTGATGGAGGCTTTAAAAACCAAATCATGACATGCTGTGAACCACAGCTTTTAAACCAAAAGTTAAATAAGGTTCCAAGGAAATGCTGCTAGATCTAGCTCTTTGATGTGAATAATTTCCTATCCATTCCTGTTCACGGATATTTTAGAATCAGAACTAAAATCCAACTGAAGCCTACATACATTGACCAATACTTGATTAGAGCTAGGAACCAAAGATCTTTGTGGGCAGAGAAAATAGGTGAAAAGGAGATATTCTCCATCAGAAATTGAAGAATTTATCTCTATTTTAACGTGAAACTAATCTGATTTCTAGAAATCTCAGTGGGATAAACTCAGTGGGTTATGCATGTCCCAGCTACAAGAGAAGTAGCTGGGATAGGCATATCCTTGAAATTACCTTATAATGCTCAAGGAACATGTTCTGCGGTATGAGCTGCGGTGGCGCAGTGGTTAGAGTGCAGTACTGCAGGTTACTTCTGCTGACTGCCGGCTGCCTGCAATCTGGCAGTTCAAATCTCAACAGGCTCAAGGTTGACTCAGCCTTCCATCCTTCCGAAGTGGGTAAAATGAGGACTTAGATTGTTGGGGACAATAGGCTGAATCTATAAACCGCTCAGAGAAGGCTGTAAAGCACTATAAAGCGGTACATAAGCCTAAGTGCTATTGCTATCACAGATCTGATCTTATCATCTACTTCAAAAGCATTTCAGAAGTACATCCTCTTCCATCACGTTTGTGAGAACTGGTATAAAAAATGCAGGAAAACTTCCCTGCATAATGCACATTAAAGGTAAAGGTAAAGGTTCCCCTCGCACATACATGCTAGTCGTTCCTGACTCTAGGGGGTGTTGCTCATCTCCGTTTCAAAACCGAAGAGCCAGCACTGTCCAAAGACGTCTCCGTGGTCATGTGGCCGACATGACTCAACGCCAAAGGCGCACGGAACACTGTTACCTTCCCACCAAAGGTGGTCCCTATTTTTTCTACTTGCATTTTTATGTGCTTTCAAAACTGCTAGGTTGGCAGAAGCTGGGACAAGTAACGGGAGCTCACCCCTTTACACGGACGCACTAGGGATTCGAACCGCTGAGCTGCCGACCTTTTGATCGACAAGCTCAACGTCCTAGCCCCTGAGCCACCGCGTCCCCTTATAATGCACATTACTCTGCGGTTATTAAATCCAAAGTAAAAAAAAAATCATTGAATGAAATCACTCAACCAAAACCGCATGGATGTGGACATCCTGAACTCTTTTTTTACAGTACGAGAACCAATAAAGTTGAGAGCTTATTTTCTTTTTCATTAATTTCCTTTCCAAATTTCAATATGCTAAAAACGATAAAAGCCTTCGGCCACTGGTTGTGCGCTAAAATGCAGCTCATAAGTGCCAGTAAATCACATCCCAGCATGCAGATATGGTCTGTGTTCCTATACGTGCTGTGCAAAGGACGCATGATGCATTTGTTCAGAGCATCATGCTTAAGCAGGTACTCGCTTAATGGGCATAGAAAATTTTCCAAGGTTAGTTGAAATGAATTATGAAGTATGCAAATTTTTCTACGCCTGTGGCGCATGGGAAAAAACGCATAACTGACATACTGTCTTATCCTTGGGCATATGTATTTTATAAATTATGGAATGGATAGATGAGAGAGAGAAGAGAGATGACAGGGCAAGACAAAGAGAGGAGAAAACAAGAGAGGAGAGAGGAAAGAGGGAAAGATAGAGAGATGGGGGGGAGAGAGATAGACAGAGAGTAAGAGAGTAAATATTAAGTTAGCAAGCTATGTTGTCTAGATAAGCTTCAGAAGCACACATCAAGATTCCAAAATTAACTCCAAAAATAAACTATAATTGCTGTTAGTAAATGTTTCAAAACATTTATTTAGACAATACGGTCTTAAGCATATCCTCTACACCTGATGAATACGTTGTTGCTTATGAAATATCCAATATGTTTTTTCTTTTCTTTTCACAGTTAATAACAAACAATTTCTCCTCTCTCTGGCTTTGCTTTTATTTCTCCACCATGGAACCATATAGTATCTACTTACGTGCTTAGCAACCTTCAGTGGAAATAAAGGTTTTAAATCTAAAGTACAAAAGTTACATTCTGTTCCCTTTTGAGCAAAATGGAAACTTGCTGTATTAAATATTGAATGCAGAAAGATTTTTATATTGCTTTCTTATATCTTTGGGTTCTGCTGTTTGTCTCTGGGCAGAGAACAGTTTTTCAAGACTGTATCTAGCAATGGCTGATTCTAACAATGGAACAAGAGAGCTATTTTCCCCATTTCTTCATCTCCTCAAATTTTCCCAAGACCTTTTCAAAAGCATCACTCAGTTTCCAATGTCAAATTGGTGTGAGAACTGGGGGGGGGGGGAAACCCTATTTTCTCCCTTTTAAGTGTCAGGATCATCCTATGGACAAAAGTGTTTTGGGTGTCATTCTTGAATTCTAACACCATTCGTATCAAAATTTGCTGTAATATTTACAGAACAGGATCTCAAATCTTTGTTTAGCCCTCCAAATTTATGTCTAATTAAAATGTCTAAATTACTAGTGCATCGCATGAGCTCCTAAACACTGTTGCTATTATTACACACTGGGAGTGCGGTTTATAGGCCTATATACAAATCAGCTATAATTTTATTCAGAGTGGGATGTTAAGATTGGTTTAGTTTACAAGCTGAGTTCTGCAATAGAGGCACTGGATCTGAGCTGCATTAAGACGCTGGAATAGTTGTCTGCAGTTAGGCACAACGATGGGCAAACTATGTTGTGATGTAAAGGGTAGACACTTGAGTTTTAAACTAAGCAAAATAATTCATTGTAAACTTTTGAAGAGGCTATTACCGTATTTTTCAGAGCTTAAGATGCACCTTAGTTTTTGGGAAGGAAAATAAGAAAAAAGCTGATTGGTGGGTAGATCAGCCACCTGGAATACCCCCAATCAGCTGTTCCCAGAGGTGAACTTTAGCAACAGGTTCGTTGGTTGTGAGCTCTGTGCCTTTCTTTCTTTCTTTTTTTTCTGCCTCTGAAATATCTGAAACTCCATTTCAGGAAAAAAAAGGTTTTTTTTCTGCATCTGAAAGCCTCCAAAACAGCTTTTTTTTCTGAAGCTTTGTTTGGAGGCTTTTTTTCTGAAGCTTCTTTCAGAGGCTTTTATTCTGAAGCTCTGTTTGGAGGCTTTTTTCCTGAAGCTTTTTTCAGAGGCTTTTATTCTGAAGGACTGTCTGTACTCTGTTCAATCTCCTTTCTTTGCCATTGGTATATAGATTAACCTCTTCCAATCTGTTGGTTATTGAGTCATTCTTCAGATTCGTTAGCATAGTTTGGTTAGAACGTTTACTGATTCTTCTTTTGCTGCTTGCCATATTATTTTAGAGAAAAAGCCTTTCAGAGGCTTTTTTCCTGAAGCTTCTTTCAGAGGCTTCTTTCAGCCTCTGAAATTTCCTTTTGGGAGGCTGGGCAGGGCTATAAGATGCACCCAGGTTTTCACCCTCTTTTTTTGGGGGGAAAAGGTGCATCTTATGCTCCAAAAAAATACGGTATTTAGGAATTATTTTGGATTATGATTGTTAGTTTTGATACCCTGCATTTTGTTCTGGGAAGTCGGGGTGGGGGGGTGGGGGGTAAGGGGGAGGGGAACTGGGGGGGTTTGAGGGTAGAGATGGAGTGATGGTTAATGTACAGGGATTATTGAAGATGTATAAATATAATTAATGTAGGGTCGGGTCTGCCCAGTTACCATTTTAGAACGGTGGGGAGGGAGAAAAGAGAGAGTAGGAGGTAGGAAAGAGGAGAAGAGGAAGGAAGAGGGGTAGAAGAGGGAGAAGGAGTGGAGGGTGGAGGGAGGAGAGGATGTAGATAAGAGAAGGAGAGGAAGGTTTGGAAAGTAAAAGAAGGTAGAAGAGGGAAGAGTGTTAAAAAGGGGGGTGGTGACTGGGCAAGCCCGACTAATTGTATATAACTATACATTGGATGAATTATTTGATATGATTGTAAAAATAAAACTTTAAAAAAAAACAACAGTATTTGGATGAGACAGTCAATAATGATATTTATTTATTTTATTGATTTATTTATTTTGTCACACAGTATATATAAGCATAAGCATGAAATAACTATACAATATATAAGCATATATATATAAGCATAAGTATGTAATAATTATATTAATTGGATATAATGAAAGGAAACAATAGGACAGGAATGGTAGGCACTCTTGTGCTCTTATGCACGCCCCTTAGATAAAATATATCAGGTGGCAACAGAACGTGAATGGGGCATTTTAAATGATTGAATGGGACATTTTAAATATCCTTACAAAAAAGACAATAAAGAGGAAAAGAGCTGTGGGTTTGGTGACCAACTCCTTTTGAGTCAATCTGGTCTGTATATAGGATTAAGGGGTCTTTGGTGCTCTCTGAATTTGGTTGTTTCCTTGCAGACATTTCTTGCATGCTCTAATGATGCTATCTAGTTTGAGTAATGAAACACGTGCAAGAAAACAATGGAGCTCAGAGAGTGCCAAGGACCACTCATTTCAACCCTGAGCTACAAAACTTCTCCTTGATTTGTCTATGGAGATTCTCAGTCATCCAGGTTTTGGTTGTCTCAAAGGTGCTTTTTCAAGAGGCAACTGGGCTGTCTGGTTTTTAGTTTTTCTTTGAAGATGTTTCACTTCTCATCCAAGCAGCTTCTTCAGTCTGACTGGATGATGGGGAATAGAAGGATTTACCATATTTTTTTGGATTATAACATGCACTTCCCCTCCAAAAGAGTGTGAAAATTTGGGTGCGTCTTATACACTGAATGTAGGCCCGCCCATGAGACCAAAAACACGAGGCATGGCCGATGGTCTGTGTAATCCCTACAGCCTGGAACAGCTGATTGGCAGTATTCCAGGAGGCCAATCCACCTGCCAATCAGCTGCTCATGCGGAATCAGGCTGCAATAATGTGCTGAAGCTGACCTCGCTGTTCGCTATTTGCTGCAAGGATATGTCAGACATCCAGAAAGCAAACGCAAGTAACTGATTCAATAACTTCTTATTATATGTAATATAACACATGAAGTAAATATACAGTATCAAAAGCACGTTTTCTAATGTGGTAGTAAATAACAAGCAAAACACAAGCAGAGGAGAGGAGTTTCAGTTTTAGGTTCAGAGCTCAGCACAGCATGCAAGCTAAGCCACACCCAGGCTCCTTGCTGTCCCCTTGTTGCTCACACAGCAAATACTCTTTCAGTTTCCGAACAGCCCGCAACTCTCTCACATACTGACAGGATGCTAGCCAGATGAATTACCAATGGATGCTGGTAGGCAGAGGCAGAATTTTTTTTTATTTCCCCCCAAAATAACTAAGGTGCATCTTATACACTTATTTATAAGTGAATAAAAACACACTTATTTATTCAAGCGGGACTGGCATAATAGTTTTGAATTTTAATTTGGGGTTTTTATTAATATTTTTAAAATTTTAAATCTAAATTTTTAATTATCAGCCTTTTGTAATCTGCTATGTTTTAAATGTTGGTTTTAATTGCATATATCTTGTGTTTTATCTTTGGCTGTACACCGCCCTGAGTCCTTTGGGAGAAGGGCGGTATAAAAATTTAATAAATAATAATAATAATAATAATAATAATAATAATAATAATAATAATAATAATAATAATAATAATAATAATAATAATAATAATAATAATAATAATAATAATAATAATAATAATACTCCGGAGCATCTTATACTCCGAAAAATACAATATATTCCTTGCAGACAGCTGGTCATTTGCATTCTTTTAGAGAGTTGTTAAGGCCACTTGGAGGTGCATCTGTGTTCTTTGGTTCACTTGAGTAGTGCGAAAGGGTGAGGAGCCTTCTTGGAACTGCTGAAAGGACTGTGTTATAAATTGGAGGTAGATGGTGTTGTATCCCCCCAGCATTGATTTCAATTTTGAGATAAATGGCAAAAAATGAAAGAGGGGTCAAAGAGGCCATCTTTGTCAAAATTGAAAACCTTTCTTTCTCAACAGAGGGGGAGGGATATGACATCATTTATCGCCACTCTACAACATGGTTCTTTCAGCAGTTCCAAGAAGGCTCCACACCCATTTGCACTCCTCGGGTCACCCTGTGAACACAGATAAACCTCCAAGTGGCCTCAGTGACTCTCTAAAAGAATGCAAAGGACCAGCTGTTTGCAAGGAATATAAATCCTTCTATTCCCCACCATCCAGTCAGAGCTGAAGAACATCTTGGATGAGAAGCGAAACGTCTTCAAAGAAAAACAAGAAAGTCCAGTTGCCTCTTGAAAAAAGCACTTTGGGGACCTTCTCCTTGATTGTGTACAGCATTTTCTTAAATTTCCCTTACAAAGGAGCACATTGAATCAAGTTAGTAATGAAGCCCTACTATAGGTAGGGACTATAATTTCATCTAGGAACACTAATGTCATAAATGTTGCTCCCAATAAAGACATTTTTAGACATCTGGAATATCTGATTGCCTTTCTATATCCTATAATTAGCAAAGCTTTCTGAGATAACATCGCAGTCCATGAAATTGGTGCTGGTAGTGGAGAGGATGAGAAGGAATTATACTGAATAGCATAACATAGCATAGCATAGCATAGCATAGCATAGCATAGCATAGCATAGCATAGCTGTCGTGTCCCACTCCTCCTGTTACGGCCGGGTCTGGGAAGTCTGTATCAAGCGTGGCTACGAAGCCTCTGCAGCTTTGCCAAATTCCTGTCAGAGCTCTCAGGGCAGGCAGGAATCCAAGGTGTGACTTCAGCAACCAGATGAGACTTTGCCTGACTCAAGGAATGCCAAAAAGCAGATCCTTTATATAGGCCATGGGGTGTGGCTCCATGACTTAGCACTTATCCAGGCCTGCGCCTCCCTTCCTTTTGCTGACGTCGCCTCTCCATTCTCCGGAAGCGGGGATCTGTCCACTGTGTCTTTTCGTCCTCCTACTCAGCCGACGGCAATTCTAGCTCGTGGCTGGCTTCATGCTCACACGCTGTAGGGAGGTTTTTTTGCTCAGTCTGTCCAGGCATGGTGCCAGGGCTGGGGGCTGGAGGCATGCCAGGCCATTCTTCTTCACTATCAGTCTCTGGCTCAGATAGCAGGAAATGGGAGGGGCCCGGCTGAGGAGAGGAGGGCGGGCGAGGCACAACAATAGCATAGCATAGCATAGCATAGCATAGCATAGCATAGCATAGCATAGCATAGCATAGCATAGCATAGCATAGCATATAATTTTTTTATTGGCCAAATGTGATTGGACCCACAAGGAATTTATCTTGGTGCATACATTCTCAGTATACATAAAAGAAAAGATACCTTCATCAAGAAACATTAACAGACATTTGAAAGTATTGAGCCATACGTCTGTTTCTAAACTTAAAAGAAAAACCACACTGGGCTTATAACAGGAGCTTGGAGATAGTTGGAAGATATATTGATTGCTTGATTCTAAGGCTGAGAAATTATTGTGCAACTTGTGTTGAACACCACACTACAGCTGAGAAATAAAATAATATACTATTTCCCCCCAGTACTTGAAATTATAACACACAACTAACGGTCGTAGATGTAAAGCCAGCAAGGTCAAAGTAAGAATAGTACAAGCAAAAAAAAAAAGTATAAATCTGGCTGAGGTTGAACAAAAGAGGTTGTGTTATTGTTTGTCATAATAAAAATACAAATATTTTGTTATTTTGTTTTTTAATTAAATTTGCACCCCATATTATATCCCCTAATTAAGTACTAACTTGGTGCCTTCCTAATTGTGCCACATTATGATAATTTTGAATATATTTAAACTTATTTCAACAGTACATCTGCTAGGTTAGAGAAACTATTGGCCATTTGCTGATACTTCACAAAATCCAATTCTTCCCCCCCCCATGCCTAGCATTTAATCATAGAAAGCTTAGTAAAGAGGAACCTTGCTTAGCCATGGCTATTATATTTTCTCAGACTCCAGCCTGAGGTTTTTGATAGTTAGTCCATCTATCTGGCAAGAACGAGATGATTCTTGTCCAGTCATCTAATATTACTAAACCTGGACTGCAGTACTCCAGATAACCACTAGATGACAACAAACCCTTTTTACAACCCTGTAATCTGTTAATTCAGAGTAGAGTGGGAATGACTGGATGTAGTTGAGCATTTACTGGCCAGATGCCCTTCTTGTTGACATACAGAGTTCACAGCAAATATTTTCTCTTTGCGCACTGGGAAACATCTGCCGCTACCTAGGATTGAACTCTCAACCTTCCGAGTGGGAGGCGAGAGTCTTCACCACTAGGACACCATGCTGCTCATTATTAGGTGACAACAAAGAGACACAGAAATATGTCATCTAGCGGTCACCCAGATTTTAGCCTGGATACGTTGATCCTAATTCATCTTCTTTAATTATGTCTTGGTACTTTCTACCATGTTGGCTATTTGAAACAAGCCAACAAACAAATCATACACATCTCATTTAAATACCTTTAAAAAGATATTTATTCTGCCTATAATTGTGTCACAGTATATGTGCTTAATAGCATCGTGACAAGGCGTAATCACCACCACTTCATCTAACTCAGAATTGCATAATAAAAGGCACACGCCGTAATATATGCACAAAAAGGTTTTCTTTGTTTTTTAATCATATACAAAAATGACCTTATCCGGCCCTTTAATGCTGAGTCAGCCTCTGTCTATTTTAATTGGCATTTTAAATAATACAGTAGTTTAATGTGCGTTTTCAAGCTGAGCAGGGGCTATTCTCCCTTTCAGATTAATAGAAAATAACATGAAATTGTTTACTCTGGCTTGTTGACTTTGACGTAGCTTTACAGAATGGCACTGAGAAGCTATATCCAGATTGGAGGGCAAATAAAAAAAAATTAAAGAAAAGAAGGATATCTTTTAAACTATTTGTTTTTCCTCAAGTAGTACATTTTTAGATGCTGTATATCTAAGCTCTTTTTGTATATGGGTAGATAGCATAACAAAATCAATAAAATAGAGAATAGAAATATTATTTCTATCTTACTGATCGAGAAAGGAAGGACTACAACAGGGGTCAGCAACCTGCAGCTCTGGAGCAACATGTGGCTCCTTCATCCCTCTGCTGTGGCTTCCTGTCGCTCAAAATATGCTGTACAACCGCCAATGTGCGACACCCACCGGCACACAATTTATTGAGCTTTTCGACCCCCAGTACGCCAACCATGGATAAATAAGTTTTTTAATACATAGCATAAAGGTAAAAAATGACATATGCGGTGCTATCTTCATTTTAGATGTCAAAAGGGTTTTGTGGCTCCCGGTGTTTTCTTTTCTGTGGGAAACGGGTCCAAATGGTTCTTTGAGTGTTTAAGGTTGCAGACCCCTGGACTACACCATCATAGATAACAAATTACTTGGCTGACTATCAGTGGTGAAATCCAATTTTTTTTACTACTGGTTCTGTGGGCGTGGCGTGGCTTGGTGGGTGTGGCTTGGTGGGCATGGCAGGGGAAGGATACTGCATTACACATGTCACACGTTCTACATTAAGTTTCAGGCTTTAAGTGTCAATTTATCATGCCTGATCACATATGTTGTGGCTCCAGCCCCCGAACCTGGCCCCATGCCTGAAAGTGACTCCGAGAGTGAGGGGGAAGGGCTGGTAAGGCTTACCTCAGAAGCACCGATTCCTTTGGCCCAGCTTCAGGAGCCAGAATCAGGCCAGTCGGAGGACGTAATGAGGCCGACACGCCCTGATTCCTCCCTTCCTCAGGCTAGGCCTTCAGATGCAGCTGATAATAATACTAATCAAGCCTGGATCGACCCGTGCTTCAGAAGATTAGAGAGGCAGCATCATCAAAGGGAAGGGTGGGGCAGGAGCCCCACCCCACAGGATATATAAGGAGCTTTGGGACTGCTCTCAGTTCCACGGGAAGCAAATTAGCCGAACCATTTCGAAGAGAGCTGAAGTCTTACTCTGTTTGAACTTTTTTGGCAGGCAGCTGCATTTTCTCTGCCAGGACTGATAAGAGCCATGAATCCACTCGCTGTAGGCCAGCTCGTTACTCCAAAGTGGAGACGGAGACAGAACATCATAGTTTCATAGCGAAATACGGGTGTCCAGCTAGTATACTGTGTATTTGTTCTAGATTTGCTCACTTGATGAACAGTTTACTTTTTACACTGGAAGTACAGCCTAAATGATTTGTTTTGGTTTTTGTTTCTTTGTTTTGTTTTGATTTCTGTAGGAGAACATCATGGAGGTGATTAGAAATCAAGAATTTTTGCTGCTGCCAGCAGAGGAACTTCACAAACTTCTTGCCAGTGATGATGTGAATGTTCCTGATGAAGAAACCATTTTCCATGCCTTAATGAAGTGGGTCAAATATGACCTTCAAAGGAGATGTAATGATTTGAGTATGTTACTTGCCTACATCCGACTACCACTTCTTCCTCCCCAGGTAAATGTTTAGTTACCTCTGGATATGTCTCTCTCTCACCCTCTGTGTTTGTGTTTGGATTTCAAAGTCAATATCTTCCTCAACTATGAAATATGCATTTAAGGTGGCACGTACAAAATTCTGGAACAAGAGATGTTTGTAGAACTTAAGGAACAAAAGAAAGTATTCCTAAAGAGTGTGTTGTGCTTTTCCAGCACACAATCCAGCTGTTCTGGAGATGGACCTGCAGGTTTTTGGAAGTTACCATACTTTTCGGAGTATAAGATACACTTCCCCCCCAAAAAAAGAGTGTGGAAACATTGGTGTGTCTTATATACCAAATACAGCCGGTTTTGGCCTCCCGAAACCCTGCCTGTTTTCCACAAAAACACACTCATTTTTTGCAAAAACAGGATGTGCAGAGAGTTTGGGAGGCCTGCAGAGTGCTCCTGGGGGCCGGGGAGGGCAAAAACATGATGCGTGGGGGGTTGGGGAGGCCAAAAATGGGCCCATTTCTCACAAAAATGGGATGCGCAGAGGGTTTGGGAGGCCTGCAGAGTGCTCCTGGGAGAGCAGGGAGGGCAAAAACGAGATGCACCGAGTCCAAAAACTATTTTTTTTTCTTGTTTCCCTCTTCAAAATCTTGGTGCATTTTATACTCCGGTGCATCTTATAGTTTGAAAAATACGATCAATCTCTGAACAAGAAACGTTTTGCGGTGCTTTATTTCTGTTTTGGAGCAGAGCAGTATCTAGGACATCACGATCTGCTTCTGATTTGGAGGACTATCCGTTGAAAAACTTCTGGGCGTCTCTTCCTCACCACCAAAAGATGGATTGGCGTAATATAGAAAATAAATAAACTTTTATTTTTCCCTTCCTGTGAATCTTTTTCATAGATTTTCTCTTCAAAATATGATTAAACATACAAACAAGAAAGTAAAAATATTAGCCTGCGTAATGATAAACTTACCAAATGAATAAACAAGCCCATTGATTACCATTCTTAGCATATCATCAATATGCCTATAAGAAAATAAATAAGCATCAGAAAACCTCACTCCCTAATTAAAAAAAGAATAATTAAAAACATAACATGTCTGTCTATGGAGATTCTCAGTCATGCAGGTCATGGTTGTCCCAAAAGTGCTTTTTCAAGAGGCAACTGGACTTTCTGGTTTTACTTTGAAGATGTTTCCCTTTTCAACCAAGAAGCTTCTTCAGCTCTGACTGGATGGTGGGGAATGGAAGGATTTATACTCCTTTCAGATAGCTGGTCATTTGCATTCTTTTAGTGGGTCCTTAAGGCTGGAGGTTTATCTGTGTCCTTGGGGTCATCTGAGTGGTGAAAATGGGTGTGGAGCCTTCTTGGAACTGTTGAAAGAATGCAAAAGATCAACTGTCTGCAAGGAGTGTAGCTGAAGAAGCTTCTTGGAGGAGAAGTGAAACATCTTCAAAGAAAAACCAGAGCATCCAGCTGCCTCTTGAAAAAAAGCATCTTTGGGATAACATGTCTATGTTTCTTATATGGAGAAAAAAATATTTATGAAGTTTCTTTTCAAAACCAGTCTAATGCACATCCACGTACCCATCAGAAGGGGAAAATAAATAAATAAATCATCACGTTTCCTTGGATCGTCCTAGCTTCAATCTTAGTTGGTGGATTCTCTACTCAGACAGTATTGATAGAAAACACGGAAATGGTGGCATGGAAGCATTTTGCAAAAGAGATATTAATTATGGTGTACAATTAGCACAGGGGCCCCCCAAGGCTGTGTGCTCTCCCCACTTCTCTTCTCTCTGTATACCAATGACTGCATCTCCAATGATCCATTTGTTAAGCTACTGAAGTTCGCAGATGACACAACAGTGATTGGTCTCATTCGAGACAATGACGAATCCGCATATAGACGAGAGGTCGAACGACTAGCCTTGTGGTGCAACCAAAACAATCTGGAACTGAACACACTCAAAACCGTAGAAATGGTGGTAGACTTTAGGAAAAACCCTTCCATACTTCCACCTCTCACAATACTTGACAACACAGTATCAACAGTAGAAACCTTCAAATTTCTGGGTTCTATCATATCGCAAGATCTCAAATGGACAGCTAACATCAAAACATCATTAAAAAGGACAACAAAGAATGTTCTTTCTGCGCCAACTCAGTAAGCTCAAACTGCCCAAGGAGCTGCTGATCCAATTCTACAGAGGAATTATTGAGTCTGTCATTTGCACCTCTATAACTGTCTGGTTCGGTTCTGCAACCCAACAAGAAAAACACAGACTTCAGAGGATAATTAGAACTGCAGAAAAAATAATTGCTACCAACTTGCCTTCCATTGAGGACCTGTATACTGCACGAATCAAGAAGAGGGCCGTGAAAATATTTGCAGATCCCTCGCATCCTGGACATAAACTGTTTCAACTCCTACCCTCAAAACGACGCTATAGAGCACTGCACACCAGAACAACTAGACACAAGAACAGTTTTTTCCCGAAGGCCATCACTCTGCTAAACAAATAATTCCCTCAACACTGTCAGACTATTTACTGAATCTGCAGTAATTAATTTAATTTAATTAATTTAATTAATCGTTTCATAGTTCCCATCACCAATCTCTTTCCACTTATGACTGTATGACTATAACTTGTTGCTGGCAATCCTTATGATTTATATTGATATATTATCATCAATTGTGTTGTAAATGTTGTACCTTGATGAACGTATCTTTTCTTTTATGTACACTGAGAGCATATGCACCAAGACAAATTCCTTGTGTGTCCAATCACACTTGGCCAATAAAATTCTATTCTATTCTATTCTATTCTAATATCTGAGAGTCAGAGAACTGAAGCTCACTTATAATTGAATCTGGACTTCAGCTGAGAGCCCACTCCCTGAAAAGAACTGTTGTGATCCACCAGCAGCCTGCAGAGCTGGCAACGGAGTCGGACAGTGATGAGGCTGAGGTGAGGCCAAGGTCATCGGGGAGTGAGGTGCGGACTCTAGAGCCTCCATAGGCTGACAGTAGTGAGGCAGACAGAAGGAGCCTGTTCCTAATCCAAGGATGAGAAGAGCTGCCAGAAGGCAAGAGCAGCTGAAGCAAAGAGGACAACTCAGGAGTAGGGCCAAGAGATGATTGGCCCCTCCCATAAGGCTTAAAACAGACCAACAACAGTGTTTGGCCTTTGCCAGAAAACAATGTTGGTAGCTTCATCTTCTGCTTCGTCTACGTCTTGCATTTATTTTTGTGACTTCTGAATGTTTGCCAAGAAAGGCCTTTGGCAATTTGCCTAATTGGACCAAGGTTTGCGATAGGACTGAGGAATTTGTGTTGGGAGAATTTGTTTTAATTTAGCTGAACTACGCTGGGAATGAAGTAATTCTCAGCTGTTCAAATACAGTTTGTTTGTTTTTTCACGGACTGAGTTTCCTACTACCTACTTGGGTCTGGGTCACAACAAGAACAAGGTTGTAGAATGGGGCAAAATTCACTTAACCACAGTCTCACTTAACAACAGAAGCTTTGGGCTCAACTGTGATCATAAGTCGAGAAGTACCTGTAGTTACAAAATGCCATTTTTTTTGGACGTAGAACTTAAAAGGGGGCTCATGAGAAAAGGAAACATGAGAAACAAGCAACAAGGAAACGAAAAGCATGGGACCATAAAAGATAGGATTGGGAGCATCAGCCAGGATCCGGTTTATGTGTGGTTTGGTGAGTTAGTCCAGCTGAGTCCTGCACACACAGCCTTCTGGAGAATTTGACTATTTCTACACATATAGTGGAAGCAGGGGATGAGTGATGGCTCAGTGGTTAAAGATGCTGAGCTTGTCAGCTGGAAAGTCAGGTGTTTGAGATTCAAGCACCACACAATGGAGTGAGCTCCTGTTCTTTGTCCCAGCTCCTGCCCACCTAGCAGTTTGAAACCATGCAAATGAGAATAGATAAATAGGCACTACTTTGGTGGGGAGGTAACAGTTTCCATACATCTCGGTATATAGTCATGCTGGCCACATGACTACGGAAGTGTCTTTGGACAATACTGATTCCCTCGGCTAAGAAACAGAGATGAGTACCACCCTTAGAGTTGGGCATGACTGGTGTTCTGACCTAGCTTTTGCAAGTAGTGATAAGACATTTACTCACAAGTAAAACAAACCCCTTCTTATAACTGGGAAGTAACAGTCTTTTATTCATGTGGATAAACAAAAAAATCAAACGTAATTAGTCCCAACAAACCTGGGTTTAGCCAAGAAATCCGAATTGCTAGCTGTAGACTAGAAACGAACGGTCGCCTGCAACAACTGGACAGTCCCAAACTTCTATTTATTTCCCAGCCAGGGAGGGACTGGCTATTGTCTGCTTCTGCCTCTCCTTGAGAGCTGGCTTATTGATTTCCATTGCTCTCCTCTCCTCTGCACGTATGCGCATCTGGGATGGGCCCCATCTGTTCCTCTACCTCACTCAGCTCAGGCCCTGAAGACAGCTTCCTCTCCACCTAGGGCAGGATGGAAGGCCCCGGCTCTGCCTCTGCCTCTGATGTTGTTTCCCTATCGGTGCCTCCCAAAGGCTCCGAAACTGGCCCAGGCTCTCCCTCCACCTCCTCCTCATCTGACTCTGCAGCTAGCTCTGCTGGCAGCCGACCAGGCCACAGCAACTGGCCAAAAGACACATTTACCTTTACAGATAGTAGGTGTGCTTGGTCCAAACGAGGGCATATTTGCAAAGCGTTCCATACAGCCCAGCCCTAATCAGCTCATTACCCTTCCGACATTGGTTGTTGATGAGCAAAGTGGAATTAATTTCTCTCTTTTCTTTTCTCATGACTCCTGCTTTGTGACTTGGAGTGGCTTCCCTTGATATATTTTGTTTACAAGCAAGGGACCAGAATGCAAAATAGATCAGTGGAAATGAAAACCCTAAAGCTAAGCCAGATAAATTATTGTTCTAATTTTAACAGATTTACTTTTATGTGAGATTACATATGTAAAGTGTTACATTTTAAAACCTTATCCAAGATAAAACCGCTTAAAGCTTTCAGTGGAAAAGTGCCAGGTTTTAATTAAAATAGATTCAGGCAGGGTTTAAGAATAATTACACTGGATTTATTTTACAGCTAGCAAACTAAATCAGAATATTGGTTAAGGTAAGACTGGATCAATTAGGATAGTAAAGGTAATTTGCATTTCTAATGCATGTCTAATCATTGTGCAAAGATTGGCTTGTATGGATCTTTAAACTTTTCTGGAATAGAGGGTCTCATGAGACTGGCATTATTGTGAATTTAAAAATTCTAAAAGCCTTTTTAAAAAATAATAATATGCTGTCTTGGGGGGGAAAACCCAAAAGCAGCAGTTTCACAGTCAATCTGTCATGGCTATGTCCTCTTGGGACAATTCACGTCCAACTTCTTAAAAGCAAAATTGACTGGCACTTTAAAAAAAACACACAGAATAGAGGTTTAAAATAAGAAATAACAACATGGCAGCAGAATTCTGGAAGGAATTTAAAGAACTTCCTTAAAATTAGAGATTACTGGTGTGCAAACCAAGTTCAGGAATGTAAAGCAGAGGTCTTGGGGAGGTCCTTTCCACGTTTGTTGAACTTGTTGTTAAATCTACAAAGTTCCACCAATTACATTGGCTGCTGGGATTATCATCTGCGTTTCATGAAAGCTTTGGGGCCATAGGACAAATAGGTAAGATAGAACATGTAGAATTCATGTTCTACATGACTAGGTGGCTCAATAGCTAAGACACTGAATTTGTCGATTAGAAAGCTTGGCATTTCGATGGTTTGAATCCCTAGTACTAGTCTCCTGCGTGAGCAGGGGGTTGGACTAGATGACCTCCAAGGTCCCTTCCAACTCTGTTACTGTTACTTTCTACATGAAGAATATACACTTGTATATTCACTTGCTTGAAAGTAATTTTGGAAGTTATTTTAACTAAGGATGCATAAAAGTGATGAGTTTGATTTTAAGGGAATGATCAATGAGGCAAATTGCTGATCCATTCCATCTCAGTTAATGGCATTAACTGATCCTCAAAAACACCAAATAAATAAATAAGATAGAATAAAATCCATTCAATGTTAACAATTCTTCCAAATTTGAATGTCATTTGAACATAGAAGAAGGCCAAAGGTCGAGGAAAGAAAGCATGACATTATGAATTCTTCTTCTTTGACGTTTTTAAAATTAGAAGCATGCTGATTATCTGTCAGAAACGGAGAGTGGCTTCTGCAGGAACTCTCAAATCTGTCCAAATTTGGGATTCTGCGATAGGAACACAACTGATGCTTTTGAAACCTGGTGTTGGAGAAGAGTCGTGAGCGGACAGCCAAGAAAACTAAACCAATGGATCATCAAACAAATTAGCCCAGATGTCTATGGAGATTTTCAGTCATCCAGGGCATGGTTGTTCCAAAGGTGCTTTTTCAAAAGGCAACTGGACTGGTGGAGGATGGAAGGAGTTATATTCACCATTTATCTCCTATTTAAAGCACAGTCCTTCCCCAACAAAGAGGGAGGGATACGATATCACTTATCTCCAGTTTACAACAGTTCTTTCAGCAGTTCCAAGAAGATTCCACACCCATTTGCACTATTCAGGTGACCCTCAGGGCACAGATAAACTTCCAGGTGGCCTCAATGATTCTCATAAAGAGTGCTAACAATCAGATAACTGCAAAGAAGATACTATATTTTTTAAGAAGCACTTTTTTCCCTCCTAAAAGATTTGGGTGTGTCTTATACTCCGAATGTAACCCCGCACGCAGTACCCAAAATGGCTACACGGAACAGCTGCTGCCTTCTCTTACCTCTTCGCTGCTTTGTTCCCTCCGACGATCAGCTGTGCTTTTGAAGCTGTTTTTCAGCCCCAACACAAGCGAAGGGATCTTCCGTGCTTTGCCTGCTTTTGTATTGCTGCTCCCTCTGGCAATCAGCTGTGCTTTAGAAGCTGTTTTTTAGCCCCAATCTCAAGAATAGAATAGAATAGAATAATTTAATTTCTATACCATCCTTTTCCCGAAGGACTCAGCCAGGTAAAAAACAATAAAAACGTACAATATACAATTAAAATCAATTTTAAAAACCTATTCAATTTGGCCCATTAATTAAAATACATATTAAAATCCTAAAAAACCCCATTAAAATTACTAGTAAATTTCAATTTACAAAACCAACAAGTGAAGTAATGTGCTAAAGCTGACCAGGTTAAGGACTAGCCGGATGAATACCTGATAGGCAGAATTTTTTTTTCCCTATTTTCCTTCCCAAAAATTAAGGTACATCTTATACTCCGATGCGTCTTATGAAAAATACGGTAAATGATTATAGTCCAGGAAATCTTTCCATCCTCCACCATTCAGTCAGAACTGAACAACCTTCTTGGATGAGAAGCGAAACGTCCTCAGCGGAAAACCAAGTCCAGTTGCCTTTTGAAAGGGCACCAATTAGCCCAGAGTTTCCCCTTGAGGAAAAAACCAACTGGGTTTAATTGATCCTACTTAGGACCTAAAGTAGGTCTCTGGTGAAGGCTTTGGTGCTGATGGAAAGAAAGAGAAGATGACTGCCAGCAGCAAGGTAGACCGATTTAGCTCCAATGACCTAAAGGATCCAATTAGGGACATATCATCATTCAAGTTTTTAAATCAAAACTATCCATTACTACGGAATGGGACTTTTCGCCTCGAACTATTGGCGCTGCCTGTTTCTCCACCAGGGTTTCGCCTCTGTGTTATTATGCCTCGGCACTTTGGGCCATGGCCCCTCTGTCCCAGTCCCTTCGCCGCAGCCCATTCGTCACAGTACAGTTCGCGTCGGGCTTTTGGGAGCACAGGACAGTTCAAAGCCAGCCAATTGGTGCAGGGGCTCGAGGGCTTTGGGGGTAGAGTGGGGCATGCAGTTCAGAGGGTGGCTCTGTCAGTTCGGAGCCTCCCGAGGTGGCCGAGAGCAACGTGGGAGAGGGATCCAGCCACAAAAGATGGGGGTAGGAAAATTCCCAGAAAAGGCTCTGAACTGACAGAACCTCCTTCTAAACTGCAGCCCCCACTCTACTCCCAAAGCCCTCGAGCCCCTGCACTGATTGGCTAGCTTCAAACTGTCCTATGCACCCAAAAGCTTGACGCAAACTGTACTGCGCTGAAAGGGCTCTGGCGAAGGGATTGGGACAGAGGGTCCATGGCCCAAAGTGCTGAGGCATAATAACACGGAGGCGAAACCCTGGTGGAGAAACAGGCAGCGCCAAAAGTTTGAAGCAAAAAGTCCTAGACCTCCATTACTAGCACTATGGGTGGTTAAGCCTATTAATTAGTCCCTGTTCTTTAATCAAGAATCTAGCCTTTGATAGAGAGAAGTAAAACAAAAATCTTTAAAAACATTATACAACGAAAATAAGGGTAAAATATTATTATATATTTGTTATCATTTTATTTTATTTTATTTACTTCAAAAGATTAAATCACATTCCACTCTTGAATTAATATTCTACTTTCTAAATTGCATGGCAATGAATAAAATAATAGAGGATATTTTCTTAACAGGATAATTATCTGTTTCTAAACTGTAGAATGTGCTAAGAGCGGAGCTATCATTTTTCGATGGTTTGATATTTTCAGGACTACCTCATTCGGGGAGGCAAGTTAAATAAGACAGGATAATTACATTTTATGTCTGCAAGTGGTTGAATTTGGTTAAAGACTTAGCAAAATGATTAGAGAGTGAATTATTTAAATTTGAAATACGTGATCAATGTGAATTGGTGTCGTTTTTACTTCTCATGGTTTTAATAATTTGGCCTAAAGAGATAGATCTACTCTGATCTTCCTTTGAAGCATTCAAAAATATATCTTTACTGCAATGCATGCCGTTACCGTGAGGTTACAATGAGTAAAATAATAATTATATAATTATTTCAATAATCATACTTCAGAAAAGACTCAATGGCCTAAACTAATGACCTACTCTCACCACAATCTCCTGGTTTCAGAGTCCGCATATATGCTGAATTAAGATATGGAGATATACCCTTTACACAATTTGAAAAATGGTTGAAAGGTATAATATCCAGATTGAAGCCGAAGAAAATGCCTTCTACCACTAACAGTAGAAAGCTTTTGTGGTCAATGAACCAGCAATTATTCTATAACTACAGATTCTTTCTTTATTCATTAAGTGTCTTCGACTGCTAAAACTGTATTTTAATTTCATATGTTTTTACATATATATGTGTGTGTGTGTGTTTGTGTGTGTGTGTATTTATAATCTGAAATCTCTACATGCATTCTCACGCAGCATTAGATTGCTCAACTCGTTTGAGTTTAGAAACTAATAACTTAATTTCTCACCCTTTCTCTAATAGCATTGCTTGTGCCCTGTAATAAAGTCCTTTTTCAGAAGCATAAAGCTGGTTAAATTCCCATTTAGCAGAGACCAAACATCTATATTGGTCTGAGGATGAGAATGCATAAAATGGTAATCAAGATTTCATTGCAAAGAAATTTAGATGTTTAAATTGAAGAAACTACTTTACCCCATATGATGGGACCTTAGGGAAAGGAAAGCATGACGTCTATCTTCAATTGTTTGTTTTTTTAAAAAAAATATGGAATCCCTTTATTAAATTTGGGAACTTGAGTATAAAAAGGACAGTTTTTCACAGGGGCAAAATCTACTTACCTTCCTTACCAGCTTCGAAGTGTACACGCCCTGCACCCACCTCACATGCGTACACAGATCTTCTGCGCATGTGCAAAACCTTCTGCGCATGCGCAGAAGGTAAAAAACACATTATTTCCTGGTTAAAACCCCAGGTAGGTGGGCGGAGCTTTGCTCTGCCATCACTACTGGATCACCGAACCACCGGCCATGATGTGCTACCGGATCATAAGAGCCGATCAGAACTGGGAGCATCTCACCCCTGGGTTTTGAAGTCGGGATAATCTATACACAGAAGGTGATCCTACATCCTTAAAATATCAGTAGTGCTTGGTGCTGCACTATCTATAATAAATATTGTTTTTTCTACTGTCAAAATCTGTATCCTGCTGTTTAGATGGGAAAGGGTCCAGTGACCATAAACCAGTATTTTTCTACCTTGGCAACTCTAAAAATGGATGGACTTCCATTCCCAGAATTCCCCAGCCAAAATGGCTGGTTCGGGGATTCTTGGCATTGAAGTCCACTTATTTTAAGATTGATAAGATTAAGAAATACTTCTGTGGACTTTCTAATAGCTACCGAGAAATTATGATAGATCTCAGGAACATTTCAACATCTTCATTTTTTTTTTTTTTGATTTACTGAATTTCTGTGGGATTGATCTTGAAATCCTACCCGCTAAGTACCTCTGTTTATTTGACTATGAGTTGTAGATAAGGTCAGTCCGTGAAAGGCTAAACTTTATGTTTCGTATATTAAGTAGTAAGAAACCTAAAATAATTATTTCTTCACATCAAGGTGCTATATCCAAAACCCCAAAAAATGCTTTGTGTGTAATAGTGTTGCCTCTATTCAGACATTTAGAACAACTATGATCTTGTTGAAGCTGTGTATATTTCAATAGGATAATCTTTTGTCCACGCTGTGAGCAAAATGCCTTCAAATGAATTCATGTAGATTATTTACCACCTAATACCTAGAAACAATATCACCCAAATGCCTTGATTTTTTTGGAATTCAAGTTAAAAATTAAGATCGGACTGAGGCAAAACTTTTTGTCCTGTTAGTCTTTTGATTGTTGCCATGATATGGACATTCGGTTATGTCCTTCTAATGAGAATATCTTTCTTCTTCTGTGTGTTGGTTTTATGTATCGTCAAGAGGATTCTAGGAAATGAATTAGATCACATTACGGGACTTTTTGAATAGAGGCAGATATGGAGGGGTTGCAGTGGTGAAAACCATTTTTTTTTTTACTACCGGTTCTGTGGGCTTGGCTTGGTGGGCATGGTGTGGCTTGGTGGGTGTGGCAGGGGAAGGATACTGCAAAATCCCCATTCCCACCCCACTCCAGGGGGAAGGATACTGCAAAATCCCCATTCCCTTCCCACTCCTGGGGGAAGGATATTGCAAAATCTCCATTCCCACCCCACTTTGGGGCCAGCTAGAGGTGGTATTTGCCGGTTCTCTGAACTACTCAAAATTTCTGCTACCGGTTCTCCAAACTGCTCAAAATTTCCACTACCGGTTCTCCAGAACCTGTCAGAACCTGCTGGATTTCATCCCTGAGAGATTGTTGTTGGTTCTGAAAGCAATTAATTTTCAACCTGAGAGTAGTGGTTGCATGTGTGCCTCCAGTTTGTTGAAGGGGCCTCTGGTAGCTCAGCAGACTAAGTCTGTCTGTTATTAACACAGCTGCTTGCAATTACTGCAAGTTCAAGTCCCACCAGGCCCAAGGTTGACTCAGCCTTCCATCCTTTATAAGGTAGGTAAAATGAGGACCCAGATTGTTGGGGGCAATAAAAGTTGACTTTGTATATAATATACAAATGGATGAAGACTATTGCTTAACACAATGTAAGCCACCCTGAGTCTTCGGAGAAGGGCGGGATATAAATGCAAATAAAAAAAAAAAAGTAACCTGCATAATGAATTTTTTTTTTAGTTCAAAGATTATTGGAGTCTTACTTGCTTAGGTTAACCAATTCTCCCTTTCTTGCATTAGGTTGACTCAGAATCATCATCTCCATCTTCATCATCATCATCGTCATCAGTGTGACAGTGGACTAGGACTGGGGAGAGACGGGTTCAAGTTCACCCTCAGCTGCAAACGTTCAGTAGGTGACTTTTGGGCCAGTCCCTCTCTTTCAGCCTAATTACCTGTGTATTTCCACAGCTTGAGGTAAGTTGGACTGAACAGAGAGACTGGCCGGAAGTTATTCTTAAAGTTAATTATACGGTCAACTTGAGAATTTGCAATTAAATTACCTTCTTGTTATACCAGGCAAAATGTCCCAGTAAGAGCATAAGCTAGTTGTCGTGTCCCACTCCTCCGCTGACGGCCGGGTCAGGGAAATCCGAATCAGGCGTGCCTCTGCAGCTCTGCCAAAGTCCTAGCAAAGTCCTCAAGGCAGGCAGGAGACCAGAAAGTGACTTCAGCAAGATATGTTCGACTTTGCCTGACTCAGAGACTGCCAGAAAGCAGATCCTTTATATAGGCCATGGGGTGTGGCTCCATGACTCAGCACTTATCCAGGCCTGCCCCTCCCTTCCTTCTGACGCCGCCGCCTATCAATTCTTCTGAAGCGAGGGTCACTCCAGTCGGCAGCTGTTGGTAATTGACCTCTCTCAGGCTCACATGCTGTGGGGGAGGGGGAGGGGTCTAGTTGCTCCATTTGCCTGGGCATGGAGCCAGGGCTGGGGCTGGGAGGTGCTCCCTCCTCCGCAGCCTGTCTGGGCATGGAGCCAGGGCTGGGGCCGAGAAGTGCCCCCTCCTCCTCAGCCTGTCTGGGCATGGAGCCAGGGCTGGGGCCGGGAGGCATACTAAGACATTCCTCAGCGTTCGGAAGCAGATAAGAAGACCCCGGCTGCGGTGAGAGCGGGCAAGACAGAACACTAGTAACCTTTTAAAACAATAGTCATGAAGGATCCAGAAAGATTCAGAAAGACAGAAGACTGAGTATTAGTGTAATCAAGAAGAAGATTAGAAAAAAGCATTTGTGTTTTCTCCTAACCTATGCTATTTGAGAGCCACTTTGGTCTAGTGGTAAGGCACCAGGCTAGAGACAAGGAAACTGTGAGTTCTAGTTCTGCCTTGGCCACAGAGACTGGGTGACTTTGGGCCAGCTGGTCTCACTCAGCCCAACTCACCTGACCGTGTGTGTTGTGGACTCTGCTTTTTAATTCTGAATTTGGGCTTGTATGAAGTCGAACTCATCTTTCAGTCAATCTCAACCCTCTAAAATCCATTCCTGGATCTCAGCAAATTGATGCCCTCCCCCCACAATGCATCTCTGTCTTTTCCTATGCATCTCTTTTAGTTAGTACCAGAATCAGGTATCTGCATCTTCTATTAAAAATAATAGTGATGAAATCATGCTTGCTGAAGCTGAACTACAAACTGAAGCTAGGGTTGGAGTATCACAGCCTTATCTTCTACCTCTTCTTTGCTACTTATCAAAAACTTTCCACCAACCTTAACATTTTTATGGGGAGTTTTTCTAGCATACGGATTGGCTGCATGTGCAGGTTGTGTTGGTCAAAAAATTGGCAACTCCAAATCTCAACCAACAAATGCTCTGTCTTACACATTGGCAAAAGGAATCAGAACACAAAATACAAACTGAGTGAACATGATCTTGTAGATGACCCTCACTCTGTCAAGGACCTTGGAGTACTCATATCAAATGATCTAAGTGCCAAAGCCCACTGTAACAACATCACCAAAAAGGCATTAAGGGTTGTAAACCTAATCTTCCGTAGCTTCTTCTCCGGTAATATTACACTACTAACCAGAGCATACAAAACATTTGCTAGACCAATTCTCAAGTACAGCTCATCTGTCTGGAACCCACACTGCATATCGGACATTAATACAATTGAACGTGTTCAGAAATATTTCACTAGAAGGGTCCTCCACTCCTCCACTCACAACAAAATACCTTATGCCACCAGACTTGAAATTTTGGACTTAGAAAATTTAGAACTACGCAATCTGCGGTATGACCTAAGCATAGCTCATAAAATCATCTGCTACAATGTCTTACCTGTCAATGACTACTTCAGCTTCAACCACAACAATAACGAGCACACAATAGTTACAAACTTAAAGTGAACTGCTCCAAACTCGATTGCAGAAAATACGACCTCAGAAACAGAGTGGTCAATGCCTGGAATGCACTACCTGACTCTGTGGTTTCTTCCCCAAACCCCCAAAACTTTAACCTTAGACTGTCTCCTGTTGACCTCACCCCATTCCTAAGAGGTCTGTAAGGGGCGTGCATAAGCGCACTACCGCCCCTGTCCTAATGTTCCCTTTAATTGTATTCATTTTATGTATTCAGTTCATGCTTAGACTTATATATATAATCTAATGCATACTCAACAAAATAAATAAATAAATAAATAAATAAATAAATAAAAATTGTGATGTCAGGCTATGCATATGTTGCTTAGATGTTATGGAGAGAGGAGTAGAAAATATTGCCTGTCCCTTGATGGAGAAACTGTCACAGACACATAAGATGCATTATTTATTTCTGAACAAACCCCGGTATAATTCCCCTGCGGATGCATGGCAGGGAAGTAAGGTTTATGATAGCACAAGGGCAGCAGCTAATTAAATTTTAGTTATTCTGTGTAACACTTTGAGAAGATGAAATGCATAGGGACAAGAGCCTAATGTTTGCTTTGCAGACTTATTGAACCAATGTTATGGGTTAATTTACTATACGGGAGATTTTTACAGCATCAGCAACCGCCATAATTTTTAAATTCATCCCCGTTAGACAGTAAAACTAGTTATATATTTTGACTGTTATCCAAGAATATATTTAAGCTTTTTTATTGCTATTATTGTTGTTTAAACTGACATTAGACATTAGTTCCCAGATAAATCTCTGGGATATATCAAGTGACATTATTTATACCAGTTTAATCAAAGCTGGATGCGAATTTGAGAGTTAGAATTTCTGATTTTGGTGCAATCATTAATTCTTTGGGTCATCCGAGGACTTTGATACATCAGGTAGAGCATTCAGTCTACCCTGAAAAGTTAGTATATAGTTTGCTTTTGTCTCGGTTTTAGCGTCTTGTGGGTTTCTTTCAAATTTAAATTCACTGGGATAATGTAGAGTCTATCATCTTAAAGTTCCTGAAAAAGCTATAGATGAAAGACAAAATAAACAAAATGTAACTTAAAATATTGTTCTAAAGGGAGACTTTAAACTGTAAGATACATTCTAAAAAATAATATTTTATCTGTAACTTTCATTTTCTTAAATTGTTTCTTGTATAGGTTATCTTTTTATCCATGTCTTTCAACTTTGGTCAAATAATCTATAGAATATTTGGTTGGTACTATTCCTTATTGTAGCATGACTATCAAGTCACCTTGGTTTCATTTTTTGTTTCCTGTTCGCTCAAAGATAAACTTATTTCTATTGGAGTTATTAGCATCGCATGCCACCATTTTTTCCTCTTATGTACAAAGGCGTTCCCAACCTTAAGAATGTACTTCCCAACTAATCTTCCCTTTTTCATTTTTATGAATGTGATCATTATCTCTGCAACTCATCCTCCCAATGTGGGTGCTCTCTCCATCATTTTTAGAAGGTGGCCAGAAGCATCTGTTTGCATCTGTCACAGTTTCTTCTTCTTCTTCTTCTTCTTCTTCTTCTTCTTCTTCTTCTTCTTCTTCTTCTTCTTCTTCTTCTTCTTCTTCTTCTTCTTCTTCTTCTTCTTCTTCTTCTTCTTCTTCTTCTTCTTCTTCTTCTTCTTCTCCTCTTCCTTCTCCTTCTCCTCCTTCTCCTCCTCCTCCTCCTCCTCCTCCTCCTCCTCCTCCTCCTCCTCCTCCTCCTCCTCCTCCTCCTCCTCCTCCTCCTTATTGGAGTTACTTATAAGCCAAACAGATATTTCAGAATGTATTGATCAAAGGAATCTTAGCAAGTGTCATTTTGATTCCTGATCTTTAAGAAAGTCTTAAACAATCGACCAGTCAAATATGCCATGGTTAATTCCCATTCTTGCATGGACTCTAGACTAATCACAATAATGTCCCATGAACTATCCAAGGAACTGAGCACCACATACACCTTGCGTGACTCAGTAACTGCCATTCCTCTTTCCTTTAACTCAAGGAATGTCCTTCTCATATCCTGCAGATGTGTGAACATGCTCTCCCCCAGCTTCAGTTGTGCTTTATACCAGGGGTTTCCAACCTTGGCAACTTTAATACTTGTGGACTTCAACTCCCAGAATTCCTCAGCCTGCTTTGCTGGCTGAGGAACTCTGGGAGTTAAAGTCCACAAGTCTTAAAATTGCCAAGGTTGGAGACCCCTCCTTTATACAGTTTCCTTGTCAGCATCACTTTACTGCATGCAGTATCTCTCTCACATATATACTGGGCAAAGCCTCCCAGCACTCTTATGCACACTAGAGACCCCTCATGTGTATCAGCTGGCCCTCATGAGTGTGGGTCTGGTGTCATTCCTCGTGTTAGGGACACGTTTGTCAATAAGGGTGGGTTTCCAAATGGCTGGTAGGTGGGAGGTATCATCTCAGAAACCCGCCCTTATTGACACAAGAAATGACACCAGACCCACACTTACGAGGGCCACACAGGATGTCACCACCACATATCCACCCAGAAAGCAGACTCAAACCCACACCGATGATGAAGCACAACTAAGGACCAGAAGCCAGGTCGCAGCTGCAACATTAGCCATTTCAAACCCCTCCAATCCATACATGCAGCAGACTGACACCCACCATGAAGATGTAGCATGACCACGAACATGAAGCCAAACAACAGCAATGCAGCTCACCAGCTCAAATCCCCCTGCAACTCAGACTAATCTGAGCACAACCAAGCCCCCACCCAAACAGGACACACTCCCAGCCAATCAGAGCACAAAAAAATCCCCATCCAATCAGAACACAGCCAAGCTCCCATCCAATCAGTTCAAACCCCCACTAGCAGTTAAAAGGAAGAAAAAGCTGCGATCACACATTGCTCCCAGAAGCACGAAGCTGAAGCCTGAAGATGACGAATGAGACTTCGTCGAAACGTCGCCAAGACACTTCCAATTTTACACGGGAGAAAACCCGAGCAACCAAAGACCTATATATATATATATATGTCTTTGGTTGCTCGGGTTTTCTCCCGTGTAAAATTGGAAGTGTCTTGGCGACGTTTATATATATATATTTTGTTGTGACAAAATAAATAAACAAACAAACAAACCAACCAACCATGTTGCACAATCCCTCAGGCTCTGATGCAAGCTCACACTGGGTGTCTCTTCTCTCTAGTCTCTCTTCGTGTGTCACTCTTTCTCCTTGTGTATTTGCAAGGAGAGTGTCATTACCCTGACATTTTCCATTACCCATTTTCAAGTTTAATAAATGGTCATCACCATTTGCATGTGATTGCAAAATAATGTACAGTCTTTACAACAATGTTAATTCTCTTATTCCCAGACAGCGTTCTTTGCAAGTCTTCAAGGTTTCCTTGGTCTTGCATTGTCCAAGCTGGGTATTGTCTGAGTTGATTATGGCCATTTGAATGTCAACCACTGTTTGGAGACACAATTATGGAACATATTAAGCAGGCTACCTGTATACATTTACCTGTCAATATGGCATTGTTTTAAAAGCAATCATATTTCCCAATTGTTACAGATCTTTCTAATCCTGTGTTTCTCCTGCAGATGTTGTGGGGAGTAAAGAATGAGAACTTCATATAAAAACAAGATTTTTTTTCCCAGAAAAAAAAAATAGGGAGATTTAGGATTTAGGCATTCCTTTCCATGAAATTGGGGAAGAAAAACTAGGTATCATTTCTGATTTAGAGATGTTTTCATAGGGAAAAAGATGTTTCCATAAGGAAAAAGAGGGGAACATCTATTGTTGAAATGCTAGGATTTCTTGAGAAAAAATAAAATGGGAATTAACATTATACTTTTTAAAGACTTCTATTGAAAAGAATGTTCACCTATGCACAGAAGTGTCGGTCTGTCTCCTGTTTTCACAATTTCATCGTAATGTACCGCTTTCTTTGAGAAATAGGATGACTAACAGTTTAGTTTCTCACTTGCTATGCTAATCAGTGGTGGGATTCAAAAATTTTTTACTACCGGTTCTGTGCATGTGGCTTGGTGGGCGTGGTATGGATTGATGGGTGTGGCTTGGTGGGCGTGGCAGGGGAAGAATACTGTAAAAAATCCCCTTTCCCTCCCCACTCCAGGGAAAGGTTACTGCAAAATCCCCATTTCCTCCTAATCAGCTGGGACTTGGGAGGCAGAGAATAGATGGGGGCGGGGCCAGTCAGAGGTGGTATTTATAAGTCTGTGGCCATCTTGTTATCTGTTTATCTGGACTGTCATTCTTGTGGATTTATTTATGACTTTGTACTTACTGAAACAAGAGGTCAGAACCTCAATGTCCTTTGTAAGTCTAAGCCTTCTGCATCACGGAAGCTTGTGCAAGGAGATCTGAGGATCAGGCTAATAAAAAAAGTAGAATATCACTATTAAATCACAACTCATATCATTCACAGATTTTAGCCGACCTAGAAAACCATGCACTTTTTAAAGATGACTTGGAATGTCAGAAGCTGATTCTGGAAGCCATGAAATACCATCTTTTACCAGAAAGACGAACACTTATGCAAAGTCCAAGAACAAAGCCAAGGAAGTCTACCGTTGGGACCCTGTATGCTGTTGGAGGAATGGACAACAATAAAGGTACCAGTTAATAGTTGTTTTCCAGACAGACAGTGGGAAAGGATTACTCTTCTTTCATGTACTAGCTACATAAGTGGCCAAAATTGTTGAAACCGTTTGGGAAAAGTTTATTTTTGAGGTTTGATGGCTAATAACACCACTTTTTTTTTGAGGGGGGGTGTTTCAAGATAATCATATTCTACTGCTGGAATGGCCTGGGAATAGCCCAGACCTTAACCCAATTGAAAATCTATGGACCCTGTTAAAGAAACTTGTTAGTCAGAAGCGACCCAGCTATAAAACCCAGTTAATAGAAGCAATCCTTCAATCTTGGTTTCACATTATAACAGCTGCAGAACTAAAAGACTTGGTTCACTCCATGGGAAGACGTTGTAAGGCCCTAATTCATGCTAAAGGTTGCCCAACTAAGTATTAACTGACGTGGTGATAATTTTTGTATATCTCATTTTTTCTATGGTGATAATTTTGTATATCTCATTTTTTCTAGCGTTTCACTTTTTTCTTTATACTGTAACTGCTATTCTAAGAGCAAATCCTTCATAAAAGTTCTTGCATTACATTCTTGATTAAATTACCTTTACATTAATACATAATTTTATGGTACTACTCCCCCACCCCCCAAAAAAGTGGTGTTATTAGCTAGTTTTAGAAAATACTCTTTTCCCAAAAGGTTTCCACAATTTTGGCCACTACTGTATATATCCATTTTTTAAAACTTATCTGGTATGACTAGCCATGGTGTCTTCAAGATTGTATTGTAAATCACCATCATCTGTTCTTGACTGATTAAAAACTACATAAAGTAATAACAAATTAAGAGCTTAAAGTTGACTGCAATGTGCTGAGTGGATAATGGTCTAAGTATCTTGCGGTGCTTTAGTGTTTTTGACAGTTGTAGCAAGTTGATGGAAGGGAAAATATATCTACTCATCTCCTATTGATTTCTTTTAGGTCTCTCTGGTTGCTTTTTTTGAACAAAATGTTCCCTTTGACCAAAATCTTCAGCTTATTTGTTCGGTAATCGTGTCTCATCTAGATTGTTGAAAATAGTTTCTGGCAGGTGGAGCCCTGAAACAAAGCGGACTAAAATCCCATAAGGTCATTTGTTGAAACACAGAAATCTAAAGTGTTTACTAGTGACATCTGCAGTGACAGGTAAAAGCATCCAAAAATGGCTATGGGTATATACAAAGCCCTGCTCCTTTGCAATGTGCGTTGCACACAATACATGCATGTAAAAAGGGGCAGGATTTTGATTTTCCAGTCCCCAGCTGCCATTTTGAAGCCGGTAACTATTGTTGGTCAGAAGACCAGAAAGAACATATTTAAAACCAAATCCTTTTCTGCAGGGGTGAAATTTATTGATCTTCCCTACCGGTTCGCCAATGTGTGCACTTGTCTGCGCATGCACAAAGCCTTTTGTGCATGCACAGAGGCTTAAAATGTTGCAAAAAAGTGATATCATGATGTCCATGTGGGTGGGTGGAGCTTCCCACAACCACCGCTACTGGTTCGCTCAAACCATATAGAACCAGCTATATTTCAACCCTGCTCTTATGGGACTCTGTTTGGATAGTAATCTAAGCTGGAACTCTTCTGGTTTTCTGTTCTGTAGAAAACGCTACAGCATGGAATATTTAAATTAAAAATATATAACATACCAGCTTCACGATCATACAGATTGCTAAACCATTATAGCAAGAGGCATAATTGTCTTCTTTCTTTTGAATGTTAGACAAAATACTTTCAAAACAGCTAGCTTTTCTAGCCAACGGCCTTGAATTTATAATTGCACTGAAATTTACATATTCTCTACAATAATTAAAATTGACATTCTTCTAAGCCTGGTCGGGAAAAAAACTACAGTCCATTGGACAAGAAAAAATGAATGGTGTTTGATGTTTATGGCACTGTAACACCTTAGGTTAATTTACTTCTTTTTCCTTTAAGTATGCATGTGGTTTACATTTTGGAAGGTTTGACCTGTTCCTTCATATTGTGTCCTGTCAAAATTAAAAAAAAAACTTCTTTACGTAGTTCTGAAATAAATATTTTCATGAACCCGTATGGTCTTTTGAATCTGACGATGAGCTGGGAAAACTGCCAAGTTATAGTTGCTAATGTATTTCTAGTTTTTATTATTAGACCAATAATTCTTCCTCTAAAGAAAAAAAACAACAATCTGCTTTCACCCCGATATAAAATTAACAGTTACATAAACATTAATAATACACTAGTGTTTATGGACACCGAGAACAAACTCACCTTGAGTCTTGGCTAAGGATAGTCTTGGGAAGGCTTCCAGGCAAGTAGGTAAAGTTAGTGACATGTTTGACGACAATTTGCCCCTCGTGGATCGAAAGTGATGATCTGACAGAAAAGAAATATGATTTAACTTAAGAAACTACTTTGCTTTTTAAATCGGGTATCTTTTTAAAAACTCCTTGGAATGACATCCTGCTATGCTCGCTGTTTGAAAAACCAACACCAAAAGAAATTGCAGTATGGTGTTTCACAGGCATGAAAGAATTAAAAAGAGAAAGAAGTAAACTCTAAAGGACTCTCTGAACCAGCTCATAATAAAAATATCTCTCCCTCTCTCTCTCACTGTGTGTGTGTGTGTGTGTGTGTGTGTGTGTGTGTGTGTGTGTGTGTGTGTGAAATACCACTCACACCACGATCACGAAATCTCCAGAACCATAAAGCCTACAAACTTGAAATTTGGCACATATGTTCCTCTTGGCTTTTAGGTGCTCACTCAGAAAGGATTTTATAAAATGACCATCAGATCATCAGTATTTCTTATATTATTATTAACACACTGATGCTAATCTACTCCCCCTCCCAACCTGAAAATAACTCTGGAGAGAATGGGATAGGACAGGAGAGGCTTCTGTGGGGCAAGGCTGAGGGATAGAAGGGGATAGGATAAGGGAGGCTTCTTTGGGGCAAGGCTGAGGGAGACAAAGGGATAGGATAGGGGAGGCTTCTGTGGGGCAAGCCTGAGGGAGACAAAGGGATAGGATAGAGGAGGCTTCTGTGGGGCAAGGCTGAGGGAGAGAAGGGGAGAGGATAGGGGAGGCTTCTGTAGGGCAAGGCTGAGGGAGACAAAGGGATAGGATAGGGGAGGCTTCTGTGGGGCAAGGCTGAGGGAGAGAAGGGGAGAGGAGAGGCTAATCATAAACTACTCCTTAATTTTCAAGCTGTAAGTGTCGATTTATCAAGCCCAATCACATAGTTTTGTAACAGAGCACGGGTATTCAGCTAGTAAGTAATAAAAACATACATATTTTCCTGGTAATGTACTAAATATTAGAGCTTTGCAAAATTTCACCAGGAACGTTGGCGATAATCCCAAATTTCTCCCCAGAGAAGAGAGTTCAGAAAAAGCCAGAGCTTTGAACTTTGATAAAACTTGCTTGGAGATTTAAAAAAAAAAACTGGACCAGAACTAGTAGCTTTTATGAACAAAAAGCAAGACAGAATTTGGAAGGGGAAAGTACAATCAAAATGCTGACCTAGCCAGAAAAAAAATGTGTTTGGATTAAGATTTTCTTTATTGCTTTGATAAATAAGAGAATGTCTTCTGGATAAAGAAACAGTGTGGCACACATAATTCAGGAAATTTTAATTTTCTTTTCCACACAACAAACCATTTGTTTATAACACACTCTCCTTTGGGGAATAGTCTGACCACCATAAAGAATAATAATAATAATAATAATAAAAGTTAAATAGCAATTAAAATTATACAACAATAAAAGCAAGAACCATTGGGATATATTTACAATTTTAATAAAGACTGGACGTGTACAGTTATAACATCTTAAAGCCTAGGTATCATCTAACTCAGGGGTGTAAAACTCAATTTCATCGAGGGCTGCCTCAGGGTTGTGTTTGACCTCATGGGGCTGGGGTGGGTGTGGCTAGCTCGACATCACTCGTGTTCGTGGCGCTTGTGGGGGCCCAAGTACTCTGCTAGCGAAAACGGGCTCCTGAGCTCCATTTTTGGCTGCAACGGCTTCCTGCAACCCACTGTCACCAAAAATGGAGCTAAGGAAGGCTGCCTGAGACCTTCCTGAGCTATGTTTTTGCTGTCTGAGGCACCACTGTTTCCAGGGCAGCCCCATGGGTCAGATCTAAGCAACTTGAAGGCCGGATCTGGATCCCGGGCCTTGAGTTTGATGCCCCGATCTAACTGATACGACTGATGTCAAAACAGGGCCAACAGTAGCAATAGCAACAGCACTTAGATCTATATACCACTTCACAGTGCTTTTACAGTCTTCTTTAAGCGGTTTACAGAGTCAGCATATTGCCCTCAACAATCAGAATTTTACCCACCTCGGAAGGAGGAAAGGCCAATTCAACCTTGAGCCTGATGAGATTTGATTTGCCAAATTACAGGCAGCCAGCAGTCAGCAGAAGTATCCTGCGGTACTGCACTCTAACCACTGTGCCAATGCAACTCTTGATCGCAGTTTATATACACTTCATTTCATATAATACGTAGAATTAACTAGCTTATCTACACTTCGTACATTATTGTCCATGTTACAGTTTTGCTAGAGATCATCACAGCGTATCAAGCAGGAGTAAAATCCAGCAGGTTCTGACAGTTTCTGGAGTGGAAATTTTGAGCAGTTCAGAGAACCAGTAGCAGAAATTTTAAGTTGTTCGGAGAACCGGAAAATACCACCTCTGGCTGGTCCCAGAGGGGGGTCGGAATGGGGATTTTGCAGTATCCTTCCCCCTGGAGTGGGGAGGGACTAGAGATTTTGCAGTATCCTTCCCCTGCTATGTCCACCAAGCCACGCCCACCAAGCCACGCCCACCAAGCCACGCCCGCAGAACCGGTTGTAAAAAAAATTGGATTTTGCTACTGGGCCAACCTCAGCAGGTGCTCATCATCCTTAGCACCAACTCCCCATATACATCCAAAGTTGTGCAGAGCTGGAATATGGAAAAGACCAATTCCTACACTAATTACAGTCTTTATAGGGTCTTAGAGTAAAAAAAATATATATCATATGTTCAGAAGAAATGGGAATGTGAGACATTGCTCTGCAGAGTTAGTCGCACAAGTACTTGTCTAAATTAATAAATAGGTACAGTGAACTTCTACCCTCCAATAATTCTGGTCATACTTTTGTTCTTTTGGAAGCCTTAGAAAAAATATCCCTTCCAATCTAAGTTGGCTTAATCATCGTCAATACTCAGGTTTCATGGGGAAAAAAAAAGATTGAGCAAAGGGTGTCTCAGCAAGATCCTTCAAACCCCTAAAAATAAATCATCACAGAAGCAGGAAAAGAAAAAGTTGAGAAAGAGATGGGAAAATGCTGAATAGCCCCACAGCAGCCTGTAAAAATCTTTTCAGCGTTAACAACGATTGAGAGCTTATTTGCAGGGGAAAAAAGTCTTTAAATTAGGAATAACATTCCAGGCGTTTTAATTTAAGACTGTCAGCTATTCCATTTTATTCTTTAGAGAATGACACTTTATTCCATTGTGGAAATAATGCCCCCAATAAGCTTTCTATTTCTATTTCTATTTTTGTTTTTAAACATAGATTTATCATTGAGCAGCGATGTCAAGCCCCATTCTTAAACTTTGGGAACAACATGACCGATATCTATATACATTTCCTAGGAGATATTTTGCTGTAGAATTTGAAGAGTTTATAACAAGACTTTATAAGCATTTGCAGTTTAGGTACTATTTGGGAATAGGATAAATAAGCAGAGAACAGGATACTGTTGACCTAAATCACATACCACTAATATAGAATAAAAGTGAGCTCTTGAGAAGGCTGCTTACCTTGATGAACGTATCTTTTCTTTTACGTACACTGAGAGCGTATGCACCAAGACAAATTCCTTGTGTGTCCAATCACACTTGGCCAATAAAAAATTCTATTCTATTCTATTCTATTATAGTTGAAGAGCTGAGTTATTTTAAACCAATATTCATAACATTCCTTGACAGGTAACTAAAAGAAATATATCCTGTATGAAATATTATCATGCTAATTAATATTATTACAATTATTAAATGCCAATCAGGATATATATTGTAGTTTTAAATACCTAGCCACATGATATATAAAGGTAAAGGTTTTCTCTGTCCAGTTGTGTCTGGGTATAGTGAGGGGTGCTCATCTCCATTTCTTAGCCAGAGAACCAGTGTTGTCCAAAGATATTTCTGTGGACATGTGGACAGCATGACTGTATGCCAAGGGGCACAGAATGCTGTTATCTTCCCACTGAAATGGTACCTATTGATCTACTCGCATTTGTATGCTTTCGAATTGCTAGGTGATCAGGAGCTGGGACAAGGATGGGAATTCACTCTATCTTGCAGCATTCAGGTCTCCCAGCTGACAAGCTTCGATGACTTTAACCATTGAGGCATCAATCCCCCCAAATAATAATAATAATAATAATAATAATAATAATAATAATAATAATAATAATAATAATAATAATAATAATAATATTTAAAAAAAAACACAGAAGGCCTAGTTCTTGCGGCCCAAGAACAAGCCATTAGAACAAATGTAATCAAAGCCAGAATAGAAAAATCTGCTGATGATCCCAAATGCAGACTCTGCAAAGAAGCAGATGAAACCATTGATCACATACTGAGCTGTTGTAAGACAATAGCTCAGACCAACTACGAACAACGTCACAACACAGTTGCTCAGATGGTCCACTGGAACTTGTGTCATAACTACCATCTGCCTGTAGCAAAGAACTGGTGGGATCATAAGCCTGAAAAAGTGATTGAAAATGAGCATGCAAAATTACTGTGGGATTTCCGAATACAGACTGATAAAGTGTTGGAACACAATATCCTGGATATCACGATTGTGGAAAAGAAAAAAGTGTGGATAGTCGATATTGCTATACCTGGTGACAGCAGAATTGATGAGAAACAACTTGAAAAGGTCACCAGATATCAAGATTTGAGAATCGAATTGCAGAGACTCTGGCATAAACCAGTGCAGGTGGTTCAAGTGGTCCTCAGCACACTGGGAGCTGTACCTAAAGACCTAGGCAAGCACTTAAAAGCAATTGGCGCTGACAAGATCACCATTGGTCAGCTGCAGAAGGTCACCTTACTGGGATCTGCTCGCATAATTCACCGATACATCACGCAATTCTAAACGCTTGGGAAGTGTTCGACTAGTGATCTGTGACACGAAATCCAGCATAATTATCTTGTTTGCTGTGTATACTGTCATTTTGCGTAAATAATAATAATGATGATGATGATGATGATGTTGTATATGTACAGGTAATCCTCGACTTACAATCACAATTGAACCCATCTTTTTTTTTTTTAAATATTTTTAATATAAACATTCCATCTTCCTCTAAACAGTGTGTCAACTGGTACAAATATCTCTGTGCAATAACCATCAAGATTTACAACAGCATTCATTACATTGTATTAATACTCTGATCTTACAATTATAGCATTGAACATAGTAAACCTATTCATTTTTCCCTCTTAACATCTCTTCTAATAAGAATATAATAATAATATTAAGCATAATAATCCTAATCATAATTTTATCAATGGTTAGAGAAGAAAAAATGGAAGTTGGAAATAAAAGAAAGAGATTAAAGAAGAGTAGAAAATATCCTAAGAGAAGAGATGTAAACAATATGATGATTGTTATTATCATGAATTTTTGTTGCTGTTAAGTGAGACATTTCTTAAGTGAGTTTTGCCCCATGTTACAACTTTTCTTGCCATCATTGTTAAGTGAATCATTGCAGTGGATAAGTTAGTCACCCGGGTTTTTTTATTTATTTATTTATTTGAGTTTATATCCCGCCCTTCTCCGAAGACTCAGGGCGGCTTACATTGTTTAAGGCAATAGTCTCATCCATTTGTATATTATATACAAAGTCAACTTGTATTGCCCCCCCCCCAACAATCTGGGTCCTTATTTTACCTACCTTATAAAGGATGGAAGGCTGAGTCAACCTTGGGCCTGCAGTAATTGTATATAATTGCAGGCAGCTGTGTTAATAACAGACTGCATTAGCCTGTTGAGCCTGTTGTTAAGTGAACCTCGGTTTTTTGTCAGAAGCTCATTAAGATGAACATCTGAATTTTGATCACATGATGATAGGAGTGTTGCAAAGGTTTTAACTGTGAAAAACGGTCATGAGTCACATTTTTCACTGCCGTTGTAATTTTGTTTTTTTTAAAACAATTTTTTTTAATTTTTTCAGACATACAAACATAAAATGCATATTTTCTGAATAGAGTATTGACTGAGTCAAAATTCATACAGCTTATTTTCTCCGGATTTACTATATATTCCAAGTTCTGCCAATATTCTACTTTCCCCTTTTATCTCTTCTTTATATTTTTATAGAATATATAATCAATATTACCATCCGCCCCAGCCTCCTTATCTTCGCCTATTTCAAATTATTCTCTTTATTTCTCCTTTTATCATATATGTTTTGCACAGTTTTTAAATCTAATTTTCTTTAAACACAATCATGCAATCATTTAATTTTTCACAATTATTTCTTCGTATTAATTTTTTCCAAAGGTGGATCTAATTTTATCATATCTTACTACCTTATCCATTATTTTCCCTTTTAAGCATATATTTCTTTATATTTACATAAGTCATAAGTCTGATTTTTTCAGTGCCGTTGTAATTTTGAACACGTTCACTAAATGAACTCTTGTAAGCCAAGGACTACTGTGTGTGTGTGTGTGTGTGTGTGTGTGTGTGTGTGTGTGTGTGTGTGTGTGTAGATAGATAGATAGATAGATAGATAGATAGATAGATAGATAGATAGATAGATAGATGGATGGATGGATGGATGGATGGATGGATGGATGGATGGATGGATGGATGGATGGATGGATGGATGGATGGATGGATGGATAGATAGATAGATAGATAGATAGATAGATAGATAGATAGATAGATAGATAGATAGATAGATAGATAGATAGATAGATAGATAGACAGACATGTAGGTCTTGGCATATTATTACCATTATTATTACCCATTACCACTACAGGAGGTCACATTCCCAGATCTCAGGATGTTTCCACACAGCCCATTAACCAGGTCATTACAAGACAAAAGACTAATGGGCACACAACTAGGACCACACCCACACAGGATGCTACGAAAAGCTGTCTAATCTGCAAACATCTACCAATCAAGATGCAACCACACAGCCAACCAACTCACTTACAGCAAAACTCCCCACCTCCCCACCAGTATTTACAGAGAGACGGCAGCTCCGACCATGCTTTGCTTGCACAAGCATGAAGCCGAAAGCACCAGCCTGAAGATGATGAGTGAGACCTTGTTGAAATGTCGCCAAAATACTCTCAACCTTACACAGGAAAAGACCCGAATATACCAAGACCTACATACCTATACCCATGAAAACTTATGAAAACACACACACACACACACACACACACACATATAATTCGCATTTAAATGCATGAATATATGAGTTTACTACGTTAGTCATCAATTAAAGCTGCCATATTTTACTTTAGGGAAAGAAGAACCTATGAGATAGATGTATATTCATCAGTGGGACTTAAAACCAGACCTGATTAACTTAGTATGACTACGTCTGAACTCAAAATTATAGAAATATGTTAATGTTAAATCCCCTTTGAGGTTATCTTGTTATTGCAGTAAGCCTGCTAATCATATTTCCTGGAGAACACTTTTGGCTGATCCTGCTCCTATTAAAACTGCTGCTGACATATACTGTACCTTGACCACTTGCTCAAGATTTAGTAATGTTGCTTCAAGTAGGTATAAGTTAATGACCTTGGCTTGAAACTGTATGTATTGAAATAAAAAAAATGAATCTATTGAAGTGGAACAAATGTTATTGAACTGAGTTATTGACACAGATATCAAGGAGAGTTCCATTAGAAGACAGAAAATAACTTAGGCAGCAGAAAGAATAAGAATATTTATCTGACATTTCCCCCCAGAGATGTTCAAACATGTAGCTGTTGATTCTTATTTAAAATTTTCATTGAAAATAAACATGCATGTGGTTTATTCTATGGTCAGATATCATACAATCAGATATAATAGCTTATATTATGGAGTTTCTAACTGATAGAGTTCTACCTTAGGAAAACAGTTGGTAATTTGGGGACATCTATGCAAAGAGTTAAGACCAAACTCACTGTTAAATATGTAAAATCTCATAAACTGTTTATCTGTAGCACCGAAGCGTACACTTAATTACAGAGTTGCATAGAGACATATTTTCTAATCCTATCTACTTTTACAAAATATTATTTTAGGAATCCTTATTTAACCCGATGCTTCTACAACAGAAAAATCCAGTTCCCTTGGAACTTATCTAAAATTTGAATGGCAGCTCTCATTTCTAAAAATTTCAGTTACAGTAATGGTTATAGATTTACATCAAAAATAGTTTACAGGAAGATGTGTGAGAGAAAGCACTAAACAATGTTGAACAGACTCGACTGGTTGCCTGAAATCATGTGTCCAATAAAAATAATAGCCTCTTGCCAAATACAAAATAAGAAATCAATATCCAAATATTATACATATTTGTATACCCAGTTGCAATGTATGGTCGTGAAAGTTGGACCTTAAGAAAGGCTGAGCGCCAAAGAATTGAGGCCTTTGAACTATGGTGCTGGAGAAGATTCCTGCGAGTCCCTTGGACTACAAGGCGATCAAACCGGTCAGTCCTAGAGGAGATCAACCCTGACTGCTCTTTAGAAGGCCAGATCCTGAAGTGGAAACTCAAATACTTTGGCCACCTAATGAGAAGGAAGGACCCACTGGAGAAGAAGCTAATGCTGGGAAAGATTGAGGGCAAAAGAAGAATGGGATGACAAAGAAAGAGGTGGCTGGATGGAGTCACTGAAGCAGTAGGCTGTGAGCTTAAATGGACTCTAGAGGATGGTAGAGGACAGGAAGGCCTAGATGAACATTGTTCATGGGGTCGTGATTGGTCGGACATGACTTTGCAACTAAGAACAACAACAATTGTTGTAATAACTGTGCTTAGGTTAAATGGGCTCCAGAGGATGATAGAGGACAAAAAGGCCTGGAAGAAAGTTGTCCATGGGGTCGCAATGGGTCGGACATGACTTCACAACTAACAACAACAAAATAAGTATCCCAGGATAATGTTGCAGGATCCAATTTGTGTTGGTCACTGGGACCACAGGTTTTGGACTTCCAAGCTTTCGGACTCACACTGGATGGAGTCCATCTTCAGGGAATTACTTTCTAGATCCTGCAGTTATAAATCAATTTCTAAAAGATTCTATGTCAACTTTTATTGCAAAATTAGTTCCAAAGCTTTTTAAATGCATTAGCCAAGTTACAACTCCAAAGTATTGGTTTTGCTTTGGAATATCACAATCTAAACAGCCACTTCTGTAAACTGGCAAAGTCCATGATATTTTCAAGCAATATGCTTGGTAATACAATGGGTAGAATGTTGAATTTAATTCATTCTAATTAGAGGGTTATTTCTTTGTATAAGTTGCTGTTCTGAATTAACAACTACGGAAAAAACATTTAAATATAATTGAATGCAGGCATTAGCTCGTATTTCTTGTACTAAGGAGCAAATTAGAAGAAATTTTAATATCTACGGTTGCATTAATTATAATTATTCTGTTACACTGAGATTCAAATAGAATTCAAATTACACAACAACTTTTATTATTAAACACTTTCATTTCAGCCGAGTTTAATGGCTCTTTTGTTTGTTTGTTTTTTGGTTAGGAGAGTAGATATTTCATTTCTATACAATCTTTATTTTGAAACACTGCTTTACAGAAACAGCATAAGTGTATAGAGAAATAAATTAAAAATATTTAACGGTAAACAATAGCACACCTGCTTTCTCTTTGATTTTTAATCTTTCCCATTTAGAAAAGTTTTCCCAAAACAAAACAGAACTGCATTGTTTTGTATTCTGTTGGTTAAGGCTATAAATTTCTTGAGCCACTTCCTACAATTGTACAGTATTTTTCAGAGTATAAGACACACCTTAGTTTTTGGGGAGGAAAATAAGAAAGAAGCTGATTGGCAGGTGGATCGGCCTCCCCGAATACCCCCAATCAACTGTTTCCAGAGGTGAATTTTAGCAACAGGTTCCTTGGTTTTGAGCTCTGTGCTTTGCTTTTTTTTTTTTTCTTTTTCTGCTTCTGAAATATCTGAAAGTCTCTGAAACACCTTCAGAAAAAAAGTCTCTGAAGCTCTGTTTGGGGGCTTCTTTTCTGAAGCTTCATTTCTGATGCTTTTTTCAGCCTCTGAAACCTCCGTTTGAGGAGCTGGGCAGGGCTACATTCGGAGTATAAGATGCACCCAGATTTTCACCCTCCTTTTGGGGGGAAAAAGATGCATTTTATATTCCAAAAAATATGGTTACTCAGATTGGCAGATCACCCCTCTTTGGTAGGTTGTTGAAGATTCTATCCAGGATGCTTTAACTTGGATTCCTACATTGAAAAGAAGTTGGACTTTTTGGAAAAGTAGCTTTCATTCTGCATCATATCGGTAAGAAACGCTATGGAAGACAGAAACATACAAATGTGATGGAAAATACAGGAAGAGTAAACCTTGAATCTCAGCCTCGCAGTATGTGGCTCCAACTAGCAGTGGGAGATATTCCAACCCAAACACAACATGTAGTAACTGAGAGCTTTAATGAGGTGTTATTCTCTCATCTGAATTTTAAAATAATTAATTTGTTCTCCTGGGGGCTTACTGTATGATAAGCTGCCAAAATAACAGGGAAGTAAAACCTGAAATGGCTGCTTAGGAACTGTGAGAATTGCACAGATACACTCTGTCTTAATAACTGGATTCAAGGATCTGTGCATTTGCCAAGATCGCTGGGCTTTTGTTTTAACTACAATGGGAAAGAAATGTGTGGAATGAATGTGTTTGCTGATAAATAATGGGGGTGGGGTGTTTACTTTCACAGAAGGCTTATATATATATATGTATGTATGTATGTATGTATATACACACACACACACATACATTATATGCTATATATACTATATATACTTGCTATAAATCATGCAAGTCCTTCTGTGCACTCACTAATTTCATTATTGATGTTTCTCAGCAGGTGCTACAACCATTGAGAAGTACGACCTTAGGACCAATATATGGATCCAAGCTGGAGTAATGAATGGAAGACGGCTACAGTTTGGTGTGGCTGTTATTGATGACAAGCTCTTTGTTATTGGAGGGCGAGATGGCTTAAAGACATTAAACACGGTTGAATGTTATAATCCAAAAACCAAGGCTTGGACGGTCTTGCCTCCAATGTCTACTCACAGACATGGCTTAGGTAAGAGTTCCCTTTATGAAAGATATCTGCATCAAATGCGATGGGGGGAAAAATGGGTCATAAGACAATGCGGGTGATTTTGTGTCAATAGCCACAAGTCCGCTAGATGATGCAAGCCAGCGAAAAATGAAAACAATTCTCTATTCTTAAATTGGCCCATCAACAAAAAGGTGTTGAAACTTAGAGCAGCTTCCATATCAAATGTAACTTAGAGCAAATGTTAAGTTAAGAGTAAATAGAGTAAACATAACAGTATTTTATTCATAGTGGTAGGAAATATCAACAGGGCATAAAGAAAGATTGAAAATCTGTACTTTATTATGATTTTAGAATAGCAATAGCACTTAGAATTAAAAGCACTTCACAGTGCTTTACAGCCCTCTCTCTAAGTGGTTTACAGTGGGTCTCCTTTTACCCACCTCAGAAGGATGGAAGGCTGAATCAACCTTGAGCCTGGTGAGATTTGAACTGCTAAATTGCAGGCAGCCGGCAGGCAGCAGAAGTAGCCTGCAGTACTGCACTCTAACCACTGCACCACCATATAACATATCATATGATTTGTAAATAAACTTCAGAATATACTTCTTTCATTTTCAATTAGCAGCAAACACATCATATTTTCCCCCCCAAGAAATGTACTTAAAGTTATAATTTAGTGGACTGAAGCCACTCATATAGAGACATCATCATTTCAGTCTTCAAATTACAAGTAGCTCCACAGTTTTTCATAACAGAAAATGTTTGAAGTGAAACATTTTCACTTCAACAAAGTGAAAACTTTGTTTTCTGAAAGTTAGTAATGTTTTGGATAGAGTAGTGACCTTCTAGATAAATCCTGTTCTAAATAAATCCTGATCTGTCAAACTATTTACTGAATCTGCACTACTATTAATCTTCTCATAGTTCCCATCACCAATCTCTTTCCACTTATGACTGTATGACTATAACTTGTTGCTGGCAATCCTTATGATTTATATTGATATATTGACCATCAATTGTGTTGTAAATGTTGTACCTTGATGAACGTATCTTTTCTTTTATGTACACTGAGAGCATATGCACCAAGACAAATTCCTTGTGTGTCCAATCACACTTGGCCAATAAAAAATTCTATTCTATTCTATTCTATTCTATTCTATTCTATTCTATTCTATTCTATTCTACAACTTGCCATGGCCAACACATCACGGCCAACACATGATGGCCAACTCACCACAGGACAACTTACTACAGCCAACTTCCCATGAAGCAACTTGCTGTTGCACAATTCAATGCTGAATTAATTGTTTAATTCAGTTACTTTCATTACTGGTGCCACATTTTTGTCATAAATTATTGTAACTCTTGTAATTCCGGATTGACTTTCTTTATTAAACTATTATTGACCACGCTTCTGTTGAAATTAATTTAACTTTTCTATTTGTTGAATTGTCCTGGGGAGAGTTATCCCATGGTGAGTTGGCCACTGTGAGTTGTCCCGTGGCAACTTGGTGGTAATGAGTTGGCCATGTCAAGTTGACCATAGCAAGTTGTTTCATTCTGATTCTTCAGATGGGCCTTTAGGTGTTTCAAAGAATATTTAGAAGGTAGCCATTCTAACATTTTTCTAACCTGAGAGCTAAGTAATTAACACTGATTTTAAATCATAAAACAACAACAACAATCCTCTACTTTTTAATGAAATGGTAAGCTAAAAGGGAAAGAAGTGGAAGACAAAATTATTTTTCATCAAGATTCGATCAGTATTTTGTCATAACTCCTTACCATCAAAATGAATTTAGCCGCTGCCTTTATAACACAAAGTAATGTTTAAAAGGTAAAAGCTGAGCTTGTCGATCAAAAGATTGGCAGGTCAGCGGTTCGAAACCTTAGTCCCGCATAACCGGGTGAGCTCCCATTACTTGTCCCAGCTTCTGCCAACCTAGCAGTTTGAAAGCACATAAAAAAATGCAAGTAGAAAAATAGGGACCACCTTTTGTGGGAAAGCAACAGTTCCGTGTATCTTTGGCATTTAGTCATGCCGGCCACGTGATTATGGAGATGTCTTCGGACAGCACTGGCTCTTCAGCTTTGAAAGATGCTGAAGAGATGAGCACCGCCCCTAGAGTCAGGAACGGCTAGCACATATGTGTGAGGGGAACCTTTACTTTTACCTAATGTTTAAAGTCATTAGACCTCTATCTTCCTCTCCCAGGTTTTTATGCCTTCTGTATTATAATGCATTTGTATCTTTTCCTTAAAAGTAGCTAATATTAGAACTAAAAAGATCGTGGTAGCAGGATTATTCTTCCTAGCTTTTCTAGATTGCATTCTTAAATGAGAATAGATTTTTGTTTCAGTAGAGCACAACAATAGTTGCTTCTCCATGGATGACACTATACTCTTGTCACGTAGTAGATGTCAGAACTGATGAGCCAAGAGAAATGTAGGGAGCCTGATGTATCCTTAATAAGAAGAACTTCAAGGTAATAACAACAGATGGTTGCTTTTCTATTTGCATAGATGTTAGAGATCTTCTAAACAGAGAGATTGCCTGGTTGGAGAGACAGAGCAAATGTTTAAAATTTGAAATGCTCTGTCCTGAACTTGGAACCTGCTGTTTCAATGATGTTTGAATTGCTTTGTGTTTGAAACACAATGTTTCATGTGCCAAGGAGAGATTTTTCAAGCTCAGAACTTTTGAGACGTAAACAAGACAGCTCAGTTTGAATGCATGGCAGTTATTTTCTAGTGGTTCAGATTTGAAAGGTTTTGCTAGATGATAGTGACAGACTATAGGGACGCGGTGGCTCCATGGCTAAGATGCTGAATATGTTGATCAAAAGGTCGGCAGTTCGGCAGTTTGAACCCTTGTGCCGCGTAATGGGGTGAGCTCCCGTTACTTGTCCCAGCTTCTGCCAACCTAGCAGTTCGAAAGCACGTAAAAAATGCAAGTAGAAAAATAGGAACCACCTTTGGTAGGAAAATAACAGCATTCCATGAGCCTTTGGCATTTAGTCATGCCGGCCACATGACCACGGAGACGTCTTCGGACAACGCTGGTTCTTCAGCTTTGAAATGGAGATGAGCACCGCCCCCTAGAGTCAAGATCGACTAGCACATATGTGTGAGGGGAACCTTTACCTTAGTGACAGATCTGAAGGACTGTAAATACATAGGACTGTAACCAATTCATTGTGCACTACTTTTTTAATAAATAAAATTTCAAAAAGCACAGTATTAATAGTTTGGACCGTTTTCTCAGCAGCCATGAGTTTAAGCTACGTTTGGTAAAGGGTTAGAGCTGATTGAAGTCTTCCGGAATAACCGTGGAACAAAATTCTTTGTCTATCTCATCAATTTCTTCCCATTGTAAGTCTACTTCAGTGAAAACGGCAACGGATAACCTTTGCATTGTGAAGATGGATTTTCATTGAGTTTTAAATCAAGGTGTAATTTTCATTACCAGCATTCTTATTACTTTTCTCTATATTCTTTTGTTCATTGTCTAGAGCAGTTTAACAAGGGGTCTTTCAATGTTTGCAGTGGATTAAATTACTGGGCGGTGGTACAAAGTCTAATCTTTCCTATTTTCTTCAGCAATTTCTTTAAAATTCAGCAGCGTTCTCCGACTGAAGCACGAGCATAATCCTTGTTCATTACACTGACTCACCTATTACAGATTGTCAACTTTAACCAAGAAAAATAAAAGAACCTCACTGAAATGCATATTTTAGTGATTTCATGAGACCAATTATTTTTTACCAGCTAGAACATAAGAATATATATGATAGAGAAAATTGGATTTTGGATTATGGTGTGTACCCCCGGATGATAAATATGAGATAGGTACAGGGGTGAAATGCAAAATTCGTTACTACCGGTTCTGTGGGCGTGGCTTGGTGGGGGGTAATGTGACTGGGTGGGTGTGGCCAACTTTTTTTTTTCACTTTTAAAAGCATTTTTTTACAATCCCTTCAGCTGAAGAGGTTGTAGAAAAAAATGTTATTAAAAGGCTCCTCTAACGATCCCAGCTGAGTTGCCTGATCATCAGAGGCTTTTCTTTTCTTTTAAAAGCATTTTTTTTTGGCCTTTAAAAGAAAGAAAAAGCCTTTGATGATCAGGCAACTCAGCTGGGATTGTCAGAGGAGCCTTTTAAAATATTTTTTTCTACAACCTCTTCAGCCAAAGAGGTTTTAACTGCTTCTGACGATCCCAGCTGAGCCGCGTGATCATCAGAGGCTTTTTTTTTACTTTTAAAAGCATTTTTTTTTTGGCTGAAGAAAAAATGCTTTTAAAAGTAAAAAAAAATACCTCTGATGATCGTGCGGCTCAGCTGGGCATGGGATAGGGATTTTTACTACCGGTTCTCTGAACCACCCACTGCCATCGCTATCGGATCCGGCAATCCAGTCCGAACTGTGAGCATTTCACCCCTTGATAGGGACTTTAAAAAAGAATAGAGAGAAGGTTTCCACTGTTTTATATCTAAAGAAGGAAAATATTTTCCAGCTTTCCATAACAATAATTTAAATCTATTTGTTAAGGGAGTCTTTAGACTGGAAGTTAGAATGAATACAGAAACATACCAACAAATGTTTATTATTTAAGGTCAATCAGAAAAGTTTAAACAACCTACTGGTAATGCAATTTTAAAATGTGATCAAATTTTATCAAGTCAGTAAACAACCTAGTCTGTATGCTGGATCTGATGTAAGGAAGCCTTATTGCTTGGGCACAGAATTTAGTTGTTATATTGGTGATTTCAAGCTAGAAATAGAAATAGAATTCTTTATTGGCCAAGTGAGATTGGACACACAAGGAATGTATCTTTGGTGTATATGGTCTCAGTGTACATAAGGAGAATAAAATACATTCATCAAGAATAAAAAGATACAACACTTAGTGATAGTCAAGGTTACTAATAAGTTATCAAATCATACTAAGAAACAAATGAAAACAATATAAATTGAAAGATACAAGCAACATGGTTATAGTAATAAGTGGGAAGAGATAGATACTAGTAAGGATGAGAAGAAGAATAGTAATACAGTCTTAGTAAATTATTTGACAGTGTTGTGGGAATTAGTTGTTAAGCAGAGTGACGGCATTCAAGGAAAAAAAATGTCCTTGTGTCTAGTTGTTTTGGTGTGCAGTGCCTTATAGTGTCGTTTTTAGGGTAGAAGTTGAAACAATTTATGTCCAGGATATGAGGGATCTGTAGATATTTTCACAGCCCTCTTTTTGACTCATGCAGTATACAGGTCCTCAATGGAAGGCAGGTTGGTAGCAATTGTTTTTTCTGCAGTTCTAATTATCCTCTGAAGTCTGTGTCTGTCTTGTTTGGCTGCAGAACCAAACCGGATAGTTATGGAGGTGCAGATGACAGGCTCAATAGAACTGTAGAACTAGATCAGCAGCTCTTTGGGCAGTTTGAGATTTCTGAGTTGACACAGAAAGAACATTTTTTGTTGAGCTTTTTTGATGATGTTTTTGATGTTAGGTGTCCATTTTAAGTCTTGAGATATGATAGAACCTAGAAACTTAAAGGACTCTATTGTTGATACTGTGTTGTCTAGTATTGTAAGAGATGGTAGTACAGGAGATTTTCTTTTAAAATCCACCACCATTTCTACAGTTTTCAGCGTACTCATTTCAAGATTGTTCTGGTTGCACCACAAGGCTAGTTGTTCAACCTCCCATCTATATGCAGATTCATTGTTGTCCTGAATGAGACCAATCACTGTTGTATCACCTGCAAACTTCAGTATTTTAAAAAAGGACTCTTGAGGTACAGTCATTGGTGTGATGCTTATATTTTAGGAAAAAATCTAAATACCATTGGTATGAATGGCTGGATAGTCTGTCCATTAAGGATTGCATTTCTTGTAACATGTAGACTTCAAGAAGACATATTCTAAGGGAGACAGGAATATCTTCTAATAGGAGGGATAGTTCAAAAGTTGTCTGATGGTATTTATCACCCATCATTGCAGAGAGAAGGGTGCTACATAAGTCTTGTGCTGCATAAATGTTGTATCTTAAGTGAGGATTCAATCCATCTTCACTTGTGTGAATTTGAGCACCACTTAACCAAACAGAACCTAATTTTGATCTGATATATACAGAATTGTAGTGCTATCAAAAATATTTATTGAAGTAGACATACATTATTGCTGCTGCTATTATGGCTATTTACTCCAGGAGACCCTGGGTGGCTTACAAAATCTATTTATTAGTAGTTGATATTTCATTGTGAGTTAGGGATTTATACCTAGCATGAATGGATGGATGGATGGATGGATGGATGGATGGATGGATGGATGGATGGATGGATGCCTACTTTGCTAATGGAATTATTAAGGCAGGATCCTAAACTGGCCATTTTTCTATCTTTTTTTCTTTGTTAAAATCACACAAGCAAACCAAACACAATGTTATTGTTAATCCTCTTTAATGGAACATTTTCACATGTATTTCTGCAACTTGCACAAACCTAATAGGTTTTCTTGTTAATATCAATCACTCTGCTTACATTGATCGAAACATGATTTTCCATATGGGAGGCTTGAAAATCTTAATTAAAATGATGAAAGCAGAAAATGATGAAAGCAGCATTTTATTTTTATATGGGGAAAGAATAAAGCTCGTAAATTTGTTGGAAGTGCTACTAAAATTTCATGTTTTAGAATTCCAAATTTGTCTTCACCAGAATTTTGGCTGTTCATATATATCCTGATACATGCAAGCATGATTTGTTCTTTTGGGAATTAGAACTTGATTTGGTCAAATCATTGAAATTTATGTCATGTTAAATTTAAGGCTAGAATAAAAGGAATTATTTTTTTTTTGCTACAAATTGAATCATAAAGAAGCAAATATCAACTTCCTAATGGACTTGATGGACATTTTTCTGCACTCAAAATCTTAGATTCTGTTGAAGAAATTTATAGTCACATGGAAGATCTGATTTTTTTGTTGCTTTGAAGCAAAATCATAATCTTGATAAGGACTTCTGGAACAGAGACAAGACAAAATTGCTTTCATCAAATCTGCCTGTCAGATTTCTCTGGCAAGTGCTAGTCTGGAAGCATAGATACAAAGGCATAAAGCTGTTACAGATTTGTATTTTTCTACCGTACAAAGATACAGAAAGAAGCCATTATGAAAGAATTCCAGGAACTGCCATGTGTCAAACACAAGCCCTATTTATGTTGCAGTCAAGGTTTAAATTCTTGCAATGGGTTTGAGGTGGGGTGAAATCCAGCAGGTTCTGACAGGTTCTGGAAAACCGGAAGTGGAAATTTTGAGTAGTTTGGAGAACCCACAAATACCACCTCTGACTGGCCCCACCTGATCTATTCTCCGCCTCCCGAGTCCCATCTGATCAGGAGGAAATAGGGATTTTGCAGTAATCTTTCCTGGAGTGGGGAGGGAAAGGAGATTTTACAGTATTCTTCCCCTGCCACGCCCACCAAGCCACGCTCACAGAACCGGTAGTAAAAAAAATTGAATCCCACCACTGAGGAGATCCTACATCATTTCAGACAACTGACTGTCCAGTCTCTTCTTTTTTTTTTTAATTGAAAAAGTTTTAAAAAACAAAAACATTTCCCCCCCCCTTTTCCCCCCTCCCTCCCAGAAAATCCCTTTCCCCCCTCCCTCCCCCCCCCCCAGCTTCCCGGGTCAATCACAAGGTATTGTTATACATAAACCAAACATAGAGTAAAATTTTCCCTTCTAATCCAATTAACCTCATCCAAATCTGTCCAGTCTCTTCTTAAAGCCTCGAGTAATGAAGCACCCACAACTTCTTGTGGCAAGTTGTTCCACTGGTTAATTGTCCTCACCAGTGGTGGGATTCAAATAATTTAACAACCGGTTCTTTTCTCTGATGATTTCTTCCAACAACCAGTTTACCAAACTGCTCAGAAAGTTAACAACCGGTTCTCCCGAAGTGGTGCGAACTGGCTGAATCCCACCACTGGTCCTCACTGTTAGGAAGTTTGTTCTTAATTCCAGGTTGCTTCTCTCCTTGATTAGTTTCCATCCATTGTTTCTTCTCCTGTCCTTTGGTGCTTTGGAAAATAAACTGACCCCCCTCCCTTCTCTCTTTGTGGCAGCCCATCAAATACTGGAATACTGCTATCATGTCCCCCTTAGTCCATCTTTTTCTCTAGACTAGTCAAACTCAAATCCTGCAACTGTTATTGACATGTTGTAGTCTCCATGCATTTAATCGTAGTAGTTGCTCTTAGTTTAAGTAATGAAATGTCTGCAAGGAAACAACCAAGCTCATAGAGCACCAAGCACCTCTCAATTAAATAACTTTAAAAGGCTGCATTTAACTTGTCTTTGGTCTCTGAATAAACTAAATACTTTACAGTTAACAGTTAAATAGCAATAGTTAAACAGAGTGCAAGTGCAGTATTTTCAGAAGTAGTTTTGGATTCTGTTGACTAAACATATATGACACCTTCTCTCTCTTTTAGCTCTAATTTCATGTGAAATCTTTATATCAAAGAGATAACAACCACCGAAATGTGGCATTAAAAAGATCGCCCTTGAGACGGTATCTCTCCACCCAAAAGCAAGGATTTGCGGAAGGAAGGAAGAGTTCTCTTGTTGCATTCCTGAAACACTTTGTCAGAGATTATAGACACACGTCCTAAGTACCCCTTCAATTTCTAGATTTTTATCTTATATAAAAACAGAGCCATAAAGCTAAATGTCCAATTGATCAGCTCCAAGGAGGTGTAAAAAAAAATTGGTTAGTATATTTGAAAGAGTTTATGATTTTTATGTACAGCTTCCACAGTTTTATCACTTTCTAAGTAACGGTGGTACTTTTTCAATTTATTTTCAGTGCCCTGAGGGCCCCATATTTATTTTAAAAAAAATACTGCTTTTCCCCAATTCTCAGATACATTCAGGTACCATTAATGAATTTTTCCTAAGTATGTGAGCCTGTGTGTTTTTGTGTGTATGAGAGAGGGAGTGAGGGAGAGAGAGAGAGAGAAAGAGAGAGAGAGAGAGAGAAAGAGAGAGAGAGAGAGAGAGAAAGAGAAAGAGAAGGACAGAGGGAGGGAGAGGGAGAGAGAGAGAGAGAGAAGAAAAGAAAAGAAAAGATCAATAATGTAGTTCTAATGTATTTCTATTGACAATCAAAACACATTTACATTTTTACCTGAGATTCATTTCTTTTAAGTTAAGCAGGAGGCTAAAAATCAGATATTCCTTTATACATGCTAGTAATACAAAAGCAATCCTTTAGAAAACAGATTCAAAAGAACTGATGGAAAGTAAGAATTTTTGGAGATTCTCCTATAATGAGACTCCTCGGCTAAAGAAATAAACATGATTCCCCTGTTTATTATTTTCTTCCAACAAAGGGCCTTTGTGGTGTCTTATATTATATTCTCTGCACATCCAGAGTGTAAAAAGCATCAAATAGATTCACACTGTCTGTTTATTGGGCCTAATATTGGATATATGTGCATACATTGGCAGAATTAGGTTGGAAACAAACAATAACTTTTTCTTCCTGGACAGAAGACGAAAGTTGAGTTCATTCTGACACCATCTAATTATGGAAGCTGCCTAAGTGCTGTACAGGTAGTTCTCAACTTATGACCATTTGTTTCACAACAGTTACGACAGTGCTGGGGAAAAAAATGACTTGCAACTTACCCATGAACTTATAACCATCGCATCACTCCCACAGTCACACAATCACAGTTTGAACCTGATCATGATTTGCAACTTTCCCAACCAGCTTCTGATTAGCAAAGTCAATGGGTGGATCTTTGTGGTTCACTTAACACCCGTGATTGTCAAAATGATTGTAAAAATCGGATACAGTCATGCGATGAGCTGCTTAATGACTCTGCTTTAGGTATCTAAAACATACAGGAATATCCAAAAAAGCTGAGCTATTTTTCATGTTTTTCACTTAGCAACTGAATTCTGGTCCCAGTTATGCTTGTAAGTTGAAGTCTAATCTTGTGTTATCCAAAGACTTCTTCATACCTAAGAGAATGGCTGATCTATTGTCAGAAAGTCAACCAGAGAAAGCTCTGTGCTTAGGTCAGTTTGAACCTCACGGTTAAAGAAGGACTTATAGATGGATAGAGGATAGAAGACAGAAGACAGAAGATGGAGGGATACATGAAAGAAAGAGAGATAGATGAAAGAGAGAGAGGGAGAGAGGGAGAGAGAGAAAGATGTTGCTTGAATTAAACTTTAAAAGAAGGAAGTTAAATAGTCATTGGAGGAAAAATGATTTTACGTTGGGAATAAAAGGTGGCTAAGACGCTAAGCTTGTCGATCAAAAGGTCGGCAGTTCAGCGGTTCGAACCCTAGTGCCACATAATGAGGTGAGCTCCCATTACTTGTCCCAGCTTCTGCCAGCCTAGCAGTTTTGAAAGCATGTAAAAATGCAAGTAGAAAAATAGGGACCACCTTTGGTGAGAAGGTAACAGCGTTCCGTGCGCCTTTGGCGTTGAGTCATGCTGGCCACATGACGATGGAGATGTCTTCAGACAGCGCTGGCTCTTCGGCTTTGAAACGGAGATGAGCACCGCCCCCTAGAGTCGGGAACAACTAGCACATATGGGCGAGGGGAACTTTTACACCTTTACATTTGTAATAGTTATCTCTTTTCTCCTTCTGTTCTGCCTGAGAAGTATCCATCTTCAGTTATCTCAACAAGATATAAGAGCCCCTTAAAATGACGTGTTCCATTAACACAGCATAAAACTTAGAATTCCTTAAGATGATTAAGAGATTGGAAGTCTGAAAACAAGCCATATAGTTTCAGGATTCATTTTGTCGGCAGATCTAATGGTCCCCATGTGAGCAATAATGAAGAATGAAAAGCTGTCATTTAGTGGACAGGTGGTCTACTGTGACAGAGGAGCTGCATGGGAGATGCCATCCGGCTTTTCAACTATTCCATTGAGCTTGATTGTGTTAGCCTGGAAAAGCAGGATAAACCATCCCAATGTTAGGAGCCAAGAGAGTTGAATGCATTTTCTATCTTCAACATCCAGATGTTGGAAATGCACAGCAGAAGAAAACGGTCCGGCTTTGCGCCCCAGTTGTGACTACACAACTTTTATCACTCCCTTTCCTTCCACACATCCTTCTGCCCCCACTGCTGTCTTAATGGCAAAATTTCAGGAAGGGAAGATTTAATGTTGAACGTCTTCCTTCTTTAAAGCTCTGGGGTCGTTGGGAGGCCTTCTTCTTTCAAAAATTTCAAAACCTTAGAAGAAAAGATCAGCAAGATTCATTACCTAGTATTTTTATATAGCTGTGGCATATAAGAAGTATTGGAGCTATTCTGCTCTCGGATAAAGCTATTACAGGCATATTGGAGAACTTTCAGGAAGGGCGAAAAAAATATATTTAACTCAAGCTCCAAAATGTTGGGTCACGTATCTCAGTCTTGGGAATTGTCGTGTCCCACTCCCCCTCTGACGACCGGGTCAAGGAAGTCCGTATCAAACGTGGCAACGAAGCCTCTGCAGCTTGTCAAATTCCTTCGAGGTTTCTCAGGGCAGGCAGGAGTCCAAGGTGTGACTTCAGCGACAGAGTCCGATAGCAGCAAACTAGATGAGACTTTTCTTGACTCAAGATTGTAATGCCAAAAGCAGGTCCTTTATATAGGCTGTGGGGTGTGGCTCCATGACTCAGCATTTATCCAGGCCTGCTCCTCCCTTCCTTCTGCTGGTGTCGCCTCTCAGATCTCCGGAAGCAAGGATCCTCACACTTTGAATTGTCTTCTGCTGTTTGGGAAAGGGAGGGGTCAGGAGGAGTAAGCCCGAGTAATTCCAATCCGTGGCTGACTTCCTCTGATGCTGAGCCAAAGGAACACACACCGTATGAGTGAGGTTTGTTTGTTCATTCCTGGAATCCTCTCTGGGCAAGGGGCCAGGGCTGGGGGCTGGAGGCATGACAGGCCGTTCATCTTCATTATCAGACTCAGAGTCTGATAACAGGCCCAGTTGGAGACGGGAAGGGCCCAGCTGAGGAGAGGAGGGAGGACGAGTCATAACAGGAATAAAGAGATCTGCTTCATGCACATGAAGCCTTCTCTGGGGTCTCTTTCAAATTTTAAAAAAACAAAGCAAGCCATTAATAAAAATAACTACCAAAGAAGATATCTAAAGTATACAAGAATATCCCAAAACAACCCTGAGATATTTTTTCATGAATCTCTGTGGGCAATCTTCTCACCAGCAGGGCTGCATGGTTTTGTCAGCCCTGATTTGTGACCTTGGCAGCATCTCCAGATTGCAGAGCCAAAATTCAGTTCAAACTGGTATTTTCAGAATCAATTTTCTTTAAAAATAAAAAAAAAATGAAAATTGAACATGTTGGGCATACCAAGCCTCTGCAAACCAACTCATGGGGTTTTTTGTTTGTTTTTTAAACAAAGGGAAAGTAACAGAGTGTAAATAAAAGTGAAATAAATCCTAGCTCCATTCAGAGTATTTACCCTGTCCCCTATCATGTTAAAGGCAGGGTGGCTGAGTGGTTTAAAAGAAGTTTAAAAGAAGATCTGTACTCTGGTGGTTTGAATCCTACCACCATGTGATAGAGTGAGTTCCTGTCACCTGCCTCAATTCCCGCCCACTTAGCAATTAGGAAGCATGTAAATGCAAGTAGATAAGTAGGTACCATTTTGGTAGTGTTCCACGTTTTGCTGTACGTTTTGTGCCGTGGCATGATGTCATGCTGGCCACATAACCACAGAAATGTCTTCAGACAGCTGTGGCTCAATGGTCTAGAATCAAAGATGAGCAGCATCCCCTAAAGTCAATTATGATTAGTGGAGTAAAAAGTCCCCAATATTCATTTCACCCATCATGCTACATCACTGCCATGTCCAGGGAAGGGCTTCAAAATTTTTAACAAGGGGTTCTCTGTCCGGTTGCTGGGTGGGTATGACCTAGTCAGCCTCCTGTACCATGTTGGTGGGAAGGTGCTTTTGCCCTCCCCGGGCTCTGGAGGCTTTCCTCAAGCCTCCGGGAGGGTGGAAACAGCCTCCCCAGGCTCCGGAGACCCTCCCCGAACTTCCAGTAGGCACAATTTTCACCCTCCCTGAGCCTCTGTGCACACCCTGCACTTACCTGCATCCAAAACGGGCCACATGGGGACTCCTGGGAGTGGAGTGGAGGGGCGGGGTGGTTGGGGCCAGCCAGGAGTGGGATTTGGGGGTTCTCCAAACTGCACAGAATCTTAGCTAGAGGTTCTCCTGAACCTCTGCGAACCCCCAGCAGCCCCACCCCTGGCCATATCCCCATAGCTCCCAGAAAGAAAATAAAAAAAACTACATTAATAAACAACACCCAAAGAGAACGATTTCCCACCTCTAGCCTAAAATTATACATTTCAAAGCTACCTAAGCAGTCTATGGAATTAAGATGTCCCTTCATTAGGACCTCCAGGTCAATAGGACCTGATCAGTACTTCATGTCCCCATACCTTGGCCCATGATCTATTTTGCATTTCTCATTAGCCTTCATGACGTTACCTCATTTGGGTCATGAAACGTCTGCAAGAAAACAAGCAAGCTCAGCGAGCACCAAGGACCCTCTCGTTAAGCCTTTAGAAGTCTTTCCTTCCGTTGCTGGTTGTGTTCTCACGTTCTTTCTCTGCCTCTTCTTTTTAGGAGTTACTGTTCTTGAAGGGCCCATTTATGCAGTAGGAGGTCATGATGGCTGGAGCTATTTGAATACAGTCGAGAGGTGGGATCCACAAAGTCAACAGTGGACCTTTGTGGCCAATATGTCCATTGCCAGAAGCACCGTTGGGGTGGCAGCTTTAAATGGCAAGTGAGTAGGGGAGAATTGAGAATAGCAACTGGGAGAGAGATAGAGATTTGGGCATCAGCATGCTTGAATGGCTGTCTGCAAGAACACCCTACATATCCCATGTAGCTTTTCCTCCCAAGCAGTTTAAACATCAATGAGAAAGGCAAGTGATGGGCTATTATTATCATTTCTCCTTACAATTTTTAGATCTAGTTCTCTTTCAAATTCTTCTCTTTCCTTTCTGTTATTGCTACCAATTACAGATTGCAGTCAGCATGGGGAGCTGCATAAAATTTAAAGAGTTGATTAAAACTTTTGGCTAGTAATGCCCAATGATGAGTGCTTTTATATTCTGTAATATAGCAATAGCAATAACAGTGGCATTTAGACTAAGATGCTGAGCTTGTCGATCAAAAGGTCGGCAGTTCAGTGGATCAAATCCCAAGTGTCACGTAACAGGGTGAGGTCCCATTACTTGTCCCAGCTTCTGCCAACCTAGCAGTTCGAAAGCACCTAAAAATGCAAGTAGAAAAATAGGGACCACAGCGCTTCATGTGCCTTTGGCATTGAGTCATGATGGCCACATGACTATGGAGACATCTTTGGACAGCGCTGGCTCTTTGGCTTTGAAACAGAGATGAACACTGCCCCCTAGAGTCGGGAACGACTAGCACATATGTGGGGAACCTTTACCTTTACCGCTTGATAGTTCTTTGCAGCCCTCTCTAAGCAATATACAAATATCAGGATGTTGCCCCCAACAATTTAGGTCTTCATTTTACCAATCTCAGGAAGATGAAAGGCTGAGTCAACCTTGAGCCAATCAGGATCAAACTCCGAACTGTGGGCGGAGTCATATTTCTAATATTCCACTATAACCACTGTGCCACCATGGCTCATAGATAATATACCTATTTATTCCGTCCCTCGAATGAAATAGAATAAAAATAGAAAATGAGGAGATACAAACTGTGCCAAACCAATTAAAGGCTTCAAGCAGAATTTAGAGGAATTTGAAATAAAAGCAAGCATTTTAAGCAAACTTCCTCTGAAGTCAAATGTATGTTAGGAGAAATTGTTTCTAAATTAATAAGCATCAGTTCACCCCCATAGTTCACTTTTTGGGTACAGTAAGGCATATTTTTATGATATCTTTTAATACAAATTAATCTGTTTAAATTCACCCATGAATTTATCTAGTTTAAAAATTCTGAATATTTGCTATGCTAATATGTGTTTTGTTCAATGTTCTTGTCACCATTGTATGTGACTTGTGAAGCATGGTTTAGGGTCTAGCATGAAGAGCTAAGCCACTAAAAACAAAACCAGAATTTAGCATTGCTGTTCATTGGCTTTTTTTCATAACAGATATTTGAGGACAGATATTCCTGCCCGACTGATCATAGTGAATTTTGGCCCTGTAATATAACATCTGTTTGCTAGTTGCGGCGATAACCATGTGGCTGTAATGAAGAATGTTATAAAATGTTGTCAGTTTTCTTTCTTTTCTTTGGAAGAACTAATATTATCTGCACACGGGGAGTTGTAGAGCAACATAGTTCCACATTGTACATCGTCTTGAGAAATCACACAACAGATCCTCATATCTTTCATAGTTTTCAGTTGAGTCTTGGGAACATCCATTTGGCTCGCCTTGGTAGAAGTTGTTCACTGGAAACAGGCTTTAACGCTCTTTAAATACCAAGACTACTGCACACACCAACTGTTGCATGGAATGTAATACCACAAACTGAGCTGTATTATGACAGTTCTGGGAATGTTATTCCAGCATAGAAGACTAATATTCTATTACAGATATTTTAGGATGGTGAAGCCAACCTTTTGTCACTTTTCAAAAAGAAATCTCTTTATGATGTTTCTAAAGATAACCACATTGCAAAGTGCCACTATTATGCAGAAACTCATTAGCCCTTGACAGATGGTATGGAATGTGGAGAAGTAGCTTTGTGGATGAAGTCTGTAGATATAAGTGTGTGTGTGTGTGTGTGTGTGTGTGTGTGTGTGTGTGTGTGTGTGTGTGTATGAAGCAGTGTGTGTGTATGTGAGTAACTGACATGGGAACGGGGTGGGGGGTATTTGAATGTTTATTTATTTATTATTTAATGAATGAATGCAGAGAACATCCAAACAGGAGCCTAATGTGGGTAATAATTCTACAATTGTGCAGAATTTTTAGATTTATCTCTGAATAAAAACAAGGGTGAAAATGTTACATCTTAGATTACATCCCTAAATATGCTAGATAGATAGATGATAGATGATAAATAGATGATAGATAGATAGATAGATAGATAGATAGATAGATAGATAGATAGATAGATAGATAGATAGATATCTGTGGCGAAGGTTGTTGTCTATTGTGGCGAAGGTTGTTGAGAGTGTGGTAGTGCATCAGCTCCCTCAGTACCTGGATGAAACTGTCTATCTGGACCCGTGCCAGTCCGGCTTCCGGCCAGGGTACAGCACGGAGACGGCTTTGGTTGCGTTGGTTGATGATCTCTGGAGGGCCCGGGATAGGGGTTGTTCCTCTATCCTGGTCCTATTAGATCTGTCAGCGGCTTTTGATACCATCGACAATGGTATCTTGCTGCAGCAGTTGGGGGGCTTGGGAATGGGGGGCACCATTTTTCGGTGGGTCTCCTCCTATCTCTCTGACCGCTTGCAGACGGTGTTGGAGGGGGGGCAGAGATCGACCGCAAGGCACCTCACGTGTGGGGTGCCACAGGGGTTGGTTCTCTCGCCCCTCCTGTTTAACATCTATATGAAGCCGCTGGGGGAGATCATCCATGGTTTTGGGGTGAGTTGCCAGCTGTACACTGATGACACTCAGCTGTACATTTCCACCCCGAACCACCCCAATGAAGCCGTCGGTGTGATGTCCCGGTACCTGGAAGCCTTTCGGGTCTGGATGGGGATGAACAGACTTCGACTCAACCCATCCAAGACGGAGTGGCTGTGGATGCTGGCGTCCCGGTACAGTCAGCTAGTTCCGTCGCTGACTGTGGGGGGTGAGTCATTGGCCCCCAGGGAGTTGGTTCACAGCTTAGGCGTTCTCCTGGATGCACGGCTGTTGTTAGAAGAGCACTTGATGGCCGTCACCAGGGGAGCTTTTTATCAAGTTCGCCTGATCCGCCAGCTGCGTCCCTTCCTGGACCGGGACTCATTATGCACGGTCACTCATGCCTCATCACTTCCCCGCCTGGATTACTGCAATGCTCTCTCCATGGGGCTCCCCTTGAAGAGCACCAGGAGACTTCAACTGGTACAGAATGTGACTGCACAGGGGGTAGAGGGAGCGTCTCGGAGCTCCCATATAACACCTCTCCTGTGCAAGCTGCACTGGTTGCTGGTGGTCTTCCGGGTGCAATTCAAGGTGTTGGTGATCACCTTTAAACTGCTCCATGGCTTGGGACCAGGTTACTTATGGGACCGCCTTCTGCCACCAATAGCCTCCCATCGACCTATGCGCTCTCACAGAGAGGGTCTCCTCAGGGTGCCATCAGCCAAACAATGTCGACTGGTGGCCCCCAGGAGAAGAGCCTTCTCTGTGGGGGCACCTACCCTATGGAATGAATTGCCTCTGGGGCTACGCCTTCTTCCCGACCTCCAGGCCTTTAAGCGCGAGCTCAAGACCTTTTTGTTTCACCGAGCAGGGCTGGCCTAAGGGTAATTTTAATGGGTGATTTTATTACTTGTTATTTTAATATTCGGCCTATGGAATCAGATTTTTAAATTGAAATAGCGTGTTTTAATGTTTGTATATGTCTTTTTAACTTGGCTGTAAACCGCCCTGAGTCTTCGGAGAAGGGCGGTATAGAAATGCAAATAATAAATAAATAAAATAGATAGATAGATAGATAGATAGATAGATAGATAGATAGATAGATAGATAGATAGACAGACAGACAGACAGACAGACAGACAGACAGGAGAGAGGGAGGAGGGAAGGTGAGGGAGGAGGGAGGGAGAGAGAATACAGAACAAAAGATTTTTCTGAATAAAAACAAGGGTGAAAATGTTACATCTTAGATTACTTTCTTAAATATGCTACATAGATAGATGATAGATAATAGATAGATAAATAGATAGATAAATATATAATAGACAGACAGACACAGACAGATAGATAGATGAGAGAGGGAGGGAGGGAGAGAGATATTACACAGATACAGTAAATATAGAGAAGGAAAGATTTAGTGACTGCAATTTAAAACTTGTTCCATCTTTTCAAACATGTTTATTTATTTATTTTATCAGCAAATAAAACACAGAAAAGGGGGAAGAAAAGCAGACTAAGAAACATCCAACACTAAAAACAAAAAAGAGAAAAACCATTTGTCCAAAAAAAAAACCTCCAAAAACCCAAATTTCCAAGTATATCCAATATTAAACATTTTTTTTTAAAAAATGGCTGAATGCTGAAAGATACATCAAAACTCTAAGATATTCCCCTCCCTCTACATAACCGATCTACAAATAGTTATAATTAAATTTTAAAACTTATTCCAAATAGAGGACTTCCGGTGTCCATGATCATAATCTCAGAATGCCTGGCCCAATAGCTGACCCACCAGTGAACAGCTAAATTTCTGATGAGCTGTCCAGTTCTTCATCCATGTTCTCCATTTGGCAGCCTTAGCAAGTTAAAATTACAATGCAATTTGATTTATTCAAGCAAAGGTCACCAACCTAGACAACTGATTTAACTGAAGCTATTCATTTTTCTTCATGCTATGCTAACTGATAACACAAAGACAAAGCTGTGCCAACAAAGATGAGTTCCGTTCTCAAGCTCACGCCCTGATTCTGAAGATAATAACAATAACAATAACAATAACAATAACAATAACAATAATAATAATAATAATAATAATAATAATAATAATAATATTTAATTTTTGTATTGCCCTTCTCCCGAAGGACTCAGAGCGGTGAACAGGCAAAATAAAAACAACAATCAAATACATACAGTAGAATAAAATATTAATTTAAAAACTTATTTAAATTAGCCCAATCTAAAAATGCTTTTAAAATCCCAAAACCTAATTTAAAAATTTAAAACCCTAAAAAGAACTAAAATTCTATGCCAGTCCCGCGCGGATAAATAAATAGGTCTTAAGCTCGCGGCGAAAGGTCCGAAGGTCCGGAAGTTGGCGAAGTCCAGGGGGAAGCTCGTTCCATAGGGTAGGAGCCCCCACAGAGAAGGCCCTTCCCCTGGGGGCCGCCAGCCGACATTGCTTGGCTGATGGCACCCTAAGGAGTCCCTCTCTGTGAGAGCGCATGGGTCGGTGGGAGGCAAACGGTGGCAGTAAGCGGTCCCGTAAGTAACCCGGTCCTAAGCCATGGAGTGCTTTAAAGGTGGTAACCAACACCTTGAAGTGCACCTGGAAGACCACAGGAAGCCAGTGCAGTCTGCGCAGGATTGGTGTTATATGGGAGCTCCGACCAGCTCCCTCTATCACCTGCGCAGCTGCATTCTGGACTAGCTGAAGTCTCCAGGTGCTCCTCAAGGGGAGCCCCATGTAGAGAACATTGCAGTAGTCCAGGCGAGAGGTAACAAGAGCATGAGTGACTGTGCATAAGGAAGAGGCGCAACTGGCGAAGATGGTAGGACATGGTCCATTGGGATTTATTCTTTGGCCAATGACTCATTGCTTTCTTCTGAATTATTCAGACCTTTGGCTGTCAAATATTATTTCACCGATATTTTCATTCTCTTTTGTACTACTTAAAATCTTCCACAATATTCCCAACTAATGGGATGCCATTTCTATTTGTATTTTTCTTAGTATCACTTAATATTTTATGTATTATTATTATACATGTGTTCTCTTATAACTACAGTATCTCCTTCAAGATTCAGCTGTGTGCTACATATTTAATGTAACCTAGGTTTGACCCTCATTTATAAAGAAAATGTAAGCTATAAAAATGAACCTTTAGACATAGAGGACAGATTTATTGTGATGTATGCTAGAATCAAGCTGTTAATTTTTATACTGCTTAAACTTTCTTGTTTATGTCTGCATATATGCATATATTTATTGTCAGAAACTCATGAATAATCTCAGCAATAAACTCATTTTTAGTATTTTTGTATATGTTAGGTATTTTGCCTCGCATGGTGGCATCTGTGAAAATCGTTAGCAGTCTAGTTTATATCAAAATAAACTTTATTTTTTACTTTTCATATGTTATATATTCCTATTTTTCCATGATTCAATAGCCACGCATCTACTTAGTAGAATGAAAAGATTCATCTCTTTCTTTTCTTTTCTTTTCTTTTCTTTCTTTCTTTCTTTCTTTCTTTCTTTCTTTCTTTCTTTCTTTCTTTCTTTCTTTCTTTCTCTTTTTCTTCCTTTCTTCCTTCCTTTCTTCCTTCCATCCATCCTTCTCTCTCTCTCTCTCTCTCTCTCTCTCTCTCAGTAATTAGTATATATATATAGTCGTTGCTTAACAGCTGGCCCAATTAGAGACTCAAAAAAAGTTACTTATAATCTATCCTCAAACCTATCCTGCCATACATACACACATACACACAGAGAGAGAGGGGAGGGGAGGGAGAGAGAGAGAGAGAGAGGCACAAACACACATTGTGGTCGTGCAATTTCATTTTGGGTGCATTTCAAGGCACAGTGGTCTAAATGATGCCTCTTCCTCAAAGCCCTGAAGCATTGGTCCTGTTGGCATAGCACCACTGAATTGTCGCTGGCAACCTGTGCATGATGGCCTCTTCATCTTGATACCATTTCCATCAAAATCCTGAAGGGGAAGTTGATGTGATGGAAATGTTCTAGTTATGGCATCCTTGGTGCTCTCTGATCTTGATGTGTTTTCTTGCAGATGTTTCACTGGGACAGGAGTAAGATCTGCTTTCTTATTATATACTAATGGCTTGCCCTCTCTGTGGCTTATATACTAGTGGCTTGCCCTGAGCTACGAGTATTCTCTTCTATCTGATCCAGTTATAGTAATTGTAGTAAAATCCAGTCCCACTTTCTTTTTCACAAAAAATAAAGTTCAGTACCATGCAAAGTATTTGAAGCAGTTGCATTTCTTTCCTTTCAGGAGTCTTTGCATCTTAAAACAAGAGTTTTATTATTTTATTTTTACTTTTCATATGTTATATATTCCTATTTTTCCATGATTCAATAGCCACGCATCTACTTAGTAGAATGAAAAGATTCATCTCTTTCTTTTCTTTTCTTTTCTTTTCTTTCTTTCTTTCTTTCTTTCTTTCTTTCTTTCTTTCTTTCTTTCTTTCTTTCTTTCTCTTTTTCTTCCTTTCTTCCTTCCTTTCTTCCTTCCATCCATCCTTCTCTCTCTCTCTCTCTCTCTCTCTCTCTCTCAGTAATTAGTATATATATATAGTCGTTGCTTAACAGCTGGCCCAATTAGAGACTCAAAAAAAGTTACTTATAATCTATCCTCAAACCTATCCTGCCATACATACACACATACACACAGAGAGAGAGGGGAGGGGAGGGAGAGAGAGAGAGAGAGAGGCACAAACACACATTGTGGTCGTGCAATTTCATTTTGGGTGCATTTCAAGGCACAGTGGTCTAAATGATGCCTCTTCCTCAAAGCCCTGAAGCATTGGTCCTGTTGGCATAGCACCACTGAATTGTCGCTGGCAACCTGTGCATGATGGCCTCTTCATCTTGATACCATTTCCATCAAAATCCTGAAGGGGAAGTTGATGTGATGGAAATGTTCTAGTTATGGCATCCTTGGTGCTCTCTGATCTTGATGTGTTTTCTTGCAGATGTTTCACTGGGACAGGAGTAAGATCTGCTTTCTTATTATATACTAATGGCTTGCCCTCTCTGTGGCTTATATACTAGTGGCTTGCCCTGAGCTACGAGTATTCTCTTCTATCTGATCCAGTTATAGTAATTGTAGTAAAATCCAGTCCCACTTTCTTTTTCTCAAAAAATAAAGTTCAGTACCATGCAAAGTATTTGAAGCAGTTGCATTTCTTTCCTTTCTGGAGTCTTTGCATCTTAAAACAAGAGTTTTATTATTTTATTTTACTTTTATTATTTTAGTACCTTACCTTACCTTACCATACCATCTCATCTCATCTCATCTCATCAACTTATCATCATCATCTTATTTTATTTTTTATTTTTTATTATTTTGATTTTATTTATTAAATGGGAGTTTGAACTTCTCCAATTTCATTTTTTTGTCAGAGATCACATGCAGCCAACATTTGGTTACCCTGTGGTCAAAAATCACAAGCAGAAATCACTGTAGATTTTTTAGCTGTACTAAGTTTAAGAAAACCAGCTATCAGGTATATTTAAAAACACACATGGCCCTCATTCATTGTTCCTGGATGAATTTGACTTCCTGAAGACTTTTGCCTTTTTCTTTAAATGTGAGGTTTAAATACATACCGTGCTGAAAGTTGAGTTGACATTTATTTCCTACTGAGTCATCTGGACTTCATTCATAATTCAGTATGTGAGCTTGATCTTTCGACACCTATTCTCATAATTGTAAAGCTCCCAAAAAGTTTTATTGGTGATCAGTACATGAGCACAGACATTGGGGTGTTTATATTTAGCAATTCAGAAGAAAGAAAGAAAGAAAGAAAGAAAGAAAGAAAGAAAGAAAGAAAGAAAGAAAGAGAGAGAGAGAGAGAGAGAGAGAGAGAGAGAGGGAGAGAAAGAAAAAGAAAGAAAGAAAGAAAGAAAGAAAGAAAGGGGAGGGAGGGAGGGAGGGAGGAAAGGAAGGAAGGAGGGAGGGAGGAAGGGAGGGAAGGAGAGGAGGGAGGGAGAATGGAAGGAGGGAGGGTAGAAGAAAAGAAGGAAGGTCTAAGAATATTCTGTGTAGAAGTAAAGCTTGCAAATCATTGCACATAGAGCTTCTTACATAATAACAACAGCAGCAGCAAATAAAATAATTGGAAAAAGAAGGAAGGAAGGAAGGAAGGAAGGAAGGAAGGAAGGAAGGAAGGAAGGAAGGAAGGAAGGAAGGAAGGAAAGAGCGAGCGAGAAACAAAAAAGAAAGAAAGAAAGAAAGAAAGAAGAGAGAGAGAGGAAGGAAGGAAGGAAGGAAGGAAGGAAGGAAGGAAGGAAGGAGGGAGGGAGGGAGGGAGGGAGGGAGGGAAGGAGAGGAGGGAGGGAGAATGGAAGGAGGGAGGGTAGAAGAAAAGAAGGTAGTCTAAGAATATTCTGTGTAGAAGTAAAGCTTGCAAATCATTGCACATAGAGCTTCTTACATAATAACAACAACAGCAGCAAATAAAATATTTGGAAATCTAGTTTTCGTTTGTTTTAAATACTGGTTTTGGAGGGGTTGTTTGTTTTACAGAATGAGAAATAACTTCAATCTTTCAGATTTTAATATTCCCTTTATCCATCAGCATAAAATCTTTTGTAGGCTAAGTTGTCATCATTGTAGGTTTCAGGAAATAAGTCACATTGTGTTCAATAGAATCTGAGTCAACATGCCTAGGCGTGTTATGTCCTGTCATCTTGTCAAGGTGTCACCGTGATTAATTATGTATAAAATGAGATGAACGAATGAGAAGAATGTTCCATTTTTCTCCCAAAATGTGCCAGTTTGGCCATTCTAAAGTTGGTTCGTTTTTTCCCCCCAGAAGTAATTAATTAAAGACTGAATACATTCAGAACACTACAGAGAATTGTACTTAACATGTAACAAATATTAAATCAGGTAGATATTAAAATAGGTAAAAGCTTTTGTTTGTCCAACTCCAATTCTTTGAAAAGCAAGGATAAGTCCTGAAATTCATTATGGATATGTCTCGCCACATTATAGACCAGTTCCACTATTTCAATGGAAAGATAAAAAAGAAAAAAAAATCAATGAAAATTAAGTCAAAGGCTGCGGCAGTTTCCAGAGAAATGTATGCTTAGAGTTTCTGAAAAAAAACGTTGATTAATAATACCTGAATGAACATAGTGGATACTATTCCCCCCGCCCTCCCCATGATCCATATTGAGGATATAATGAAAATCCCTTGTGCAATACAATGTTCTGAGTTAATTAATTAGGTCTCATGAAATGAGACTGACAAAAATGCTGCCAATAAGTATGCCTATTCGAGTGAGGTAAATAAATAATCTGTTGAGTAGTTTATCTTTTGGTATGCTCATTGCACGGTTATTACAATTGTTGTTGTTAGTTGCGAAGTCATGTCCGACCCATCGCGACCCCATGAACACGCCTTCCTGTCCTCTACCATCCTCTGGAGTCCATTTAAGCTCACGCCGACTGCTTCAGTGACTCCATCCAGCCACCTCATTCTCTCTCATCCCCTTCTTCTTTTGCCCTCAGTTGTTCCCAGCATTAGGCTCTTCTCCAGTGAGTCCTTCCTTCTCACTAGGTGGCCAAGTATTTGAGTTTCATCTTCAGGATCTGGCCTTCTAAAGAGCAGTCAGGGTTGATCTCATCTAGGACTGACCGGTTGGATCGCCTTGCAGCCCAAGGGACTTGCAGGAGTCTTCTCCAGCACCATGGTTCAAAGGCCTCAACACTTTGGCATTCAGCCTTCCTTATGATCACAGTCATACATTGCAACTGGGAAAACCAGAGCCTTGACTATACACACGTTTGTTGGCAGGGTGATGTCTCTGCTTTTTAGAATGAGGTCTAGATTTGCCATAGCCTTCCTCCCCAGGAGCAAGCGTCTTTTAATTTCTTGGCTGCAGTCCCCATCTGATAGGTTGTGCAATAAGATCAGAATTTTGCTGAAGGAATCTTTTCAGGGTGGATATTTCATTTGCTGATGCTTCCTTTATTGTAACTAGAATTTTATTCCCTGCTTGGAGATGGTTTATACCTTGGGTGAAAGCAGGACTGTAGTAAAATCACATATAAGCAACCTTGGAATAGATTCAGGAAGGGGGGGGGGAAAGACCTTTGTCTTCCTTAGCATATGAACAGGATGGTTTTAAAAGGAGGAAATATATGGACAAAATATAACTGCTATTGTTTATAGAACTGATTTTTAGCATCTCGCAGGAAAGAATCATACAGAATATTATGCGGGAGGGTCTTACAAGGTCACCCCCAATGTTCTGTCAAAGCTATTCAGGTTTGGAGGTCATACAGTGATTTAAAATGTTTTCTTCCCGTTTCCAATGTAGCAAAAACTAACTGTAGGCATAAAACTTGTAACCTTGGTTTGTTGGAGCTTTTTTCCCCACTCCCAGGGTTTTTTCTTTTCTTTCTTTCTTTCTTTCTTTCTTTTTTTTGGCAAGGAGCCCCATAATCAGTATAATGTAGGAGCCCCATAATGTAGTTTGTATACTCTAAGGTAAAGGTAAAGGTTCCCCTCGCACATATGTGCTAGTCGTTCCTGACTCTAGGGGGCAGTGCTCATCTTCGTTTCAAAGCCAAAGAGCCAGCGCTGTCCGAAGACGTCTCCGTGGTCATGTGACCAGCATCACTAAATGCCAAAGGCACATGGAACACTGTTACCTTCCCACCAAAGGTGGTCCCTATTTTTTCTACTTGCATTTTTTACGTGCTTTTGAACTGCTAGGTTGGCAGAAGCTGGGACAAGTAACGGGAGCTCACCCCATTACGTGGCACTAGGGATTCAAACCGCAGAACTGCTGACCTTTCAATCGACAAGCTCAGCATCTTAGCCACTAAGCCACCACATCTCCTTTGTATACTATAGACCAATACAAAAAAAAAAAAATACCAGCGAATACCAGCAATAGTGCTGGAATACCAGTGCGATGCATAAAATGATTGTGAATGCAGAGGATCAAAAGATCAATCCTTTTCCTTTGGTTCCGGAACTGTCTCTTTGCAGGAGGAACCAAATATTTTTGTATACTATAGACCAATAAAAAAAAATAATACTTCATTGGATCTATTTCCAGTTGCTTCTGTTCCTCCTGCAAAGAGACAGTTCCAGAACCGAAGGAACAGGATTGATCTTTTGATCCTCTGCATTCACAATCATTTTATGCATTGCCCTAGTATTCCTCTCTCCCTCTGATTATTTATTTATTTGCTGCTTTATTTATACCCTGCCTTTATCATTATTATTTTTTTTATAAACAACCCAAGATGGCGAACATATCTTGTAATCCCTTCATCCTCTTGTTTTCCACACAACAACAATCCTGTGAAATGAGTTGGGCTGAGAGAGAGTGACTGGCCCAAGGTCACCCAGCTGGGTTTCGTGCTAAGGTGGGACTAGAACTCACGGTCTCCCAGTGTCTAGCCTGGTGCCTTAACCATTAAACCAAACTGGTTCTGTTTGTGAAGTAAAGCTGTTTAGATACAGAAATATTTATTTCTAAGTGCATAATTTTAAGAGCCCATTGTTGGAAAGGCAAATATAGTCATCATTTACAGTAATGATTTACACCTCTTGCTAATTGTCATTATCCTGACAACATACATACGGTAGTGGCCAAAATTATGGCAACCTTTTGGGAAAAGTGTATTTTCTAAAACTAGCTAATAACACCACTTTTTTTTTTTTTTTTGCAGTAGTGCCATAAAATTATATATCAATGGAAAGATTATTTAATCAAGAACGTAATGCAATAACTTTTATGAAGGATTTGCTCTTAGAATAGCAGTTACAGTCTAAAGAAGAAAACTGAAACACGTAGAAAAAATGAGATATACAAAAATTATCACGTCAGTTAATACTTAGTTGGGTAACCTTTAGCATGAATTACAGCCTTACAACATCTTCCCATGGAGTGAACCAAGTCTTTTAGTTCTGCAGCTGTTAAAATGAGGAACCAAGACTGAATGATGGCTTCTATTAACTGGGTTTTATTGCTGGGTCGCTTCTGACTAACAAATCTCTTTAGTTGGCGCCATAGATTTTCAATTGGGTTAAGGCCTGGGCTATTCTCAGGCCATTCCAGCAGTGGAATATGATTATCTTGAAACTCCTCCCCCCCCAAAAAAAGTGGTGTTATTAGCCATCAAACCTCAAAAACATATTTTCCCCAAAAGGTTGCCACAATTTTGGCCTCTACTGTAGAAAGAACTGAATCACATCTAATATAACTCCATTTTACTATTGTTTTCTAATCTTAAAGTTCTGGATGATAGCTCATATATCTCTCAGACAAATCCCACATAAATCAGCTTATATATCTACTTCTATCAGTACATTGGAATGCCAGTTTGCACAATTTGTGGCCAGCAAACATAATATAATTTGTTAGCTGCATTTAGAATGCCATGCTTCAATAGTTATATTACCTAAAACAGATGCATTTTTCATTAACTCTCTATTGGTGACACAATATTTATGGTGTGGCTATTCTTGCATTAGGTTTAACTCTGCAGAGGTGAACATGATGCTCCTGGATAGTTGAAATATATCAATTATTTTAGCATTCTAAGAGACTGAGAAGTTACAATATATAATGAATTAACTTATATAAGTAAATGCATTGTAAATTAAAGTATTCCACTTTCTTACACTGTCATATCTTGTACAGTGGGAAGTACCATAGATACTATTTAGATGTTGTTTTTTTCTGTGCTTAGGGTATATCAGATTGATTTATGGACCATAATATTTCCTATATAAACAACCATATAAAACAAGTAATTAAGTTTCTTATAACAGTTCTAGAGAGTCCATATATAAAATGAGTGAGATTTTTATCTCTGTAGACAAGTCCCTCCTGAAACCCCAGCTTGTGTCCTCTTATATTGTTCCTTCTATCGGGATTCATGAACTCATTATGTGACTCCTTACCCGATAAAATATCCAGGAAATTCTGCTCTCTTTTATATACAGCTGTTTCTGTCAGACCAATATGATACAATATCTTCAAATACAGAGAAATTTTGTTACACTGTCTGTAAAATTCTGGTCACCCATCAATGACCTCACCACTAACTGTAATATAATACCATATTTCCCCGAAAATAAGACCCTGCCTTATATTTTTTTCGAACCCTGATATAAGTGCTTGGCCTTATTGCCATGTGCTCAAAAGCCCGATTGGGTTTATTATCAGGGGATGTCTTATTCTGGGGGAAACAGGGTATTATGTTTTGCTTTGCTTTTTCCCCCCTTAATTTTATTTTAATGTTTATAATTTTAACTCTGCAATAAAAGATAGAGCCAGGTAACTAAATTAAACTATCAAAATTTTAAAATATAGTTAATTGCTCTGTAGCATGGGAATATTCTTTTTGTGTGTGTGTGTGTGTGCGCCATAGTTTAAAAAAAGTTTTTTATTGATTTTACAACAACACAACACAAACATACATAACACAAACATATAATATGTGTTTTCTTTTTACATGTCAGTTTCATTCCACATACTTTCTACTTTATATATTCCCCATTTTCCCCTTCTATTATCTTTATCATCCCTTTATATCTAGTTTTATTCATTTACAATATTTTATAGATTTGTCACATTCTCTTCTCCATCATTTATTCATATTTACTTTTCCTATTCTCTAACCAATCGTACAACTTGGTCCATACTTGATAATATTCTGTCTCTTCCTTTTCTTTTATTTCTGGTGTTAATTTATCCATCTCCGCACAGTCCAGAATTTTCTTGATTATTTCTTCCTCTGTTGGTACCTTTTCATTTTTCCAGAACTGTGCATAGACAATCCTTGCAGCTGTAATTATGGGTAAAATCAAATGCGGAAATCCTTTACTGTATGTTCTGCTTAATATCCCTAGTAAAAATGTCTCTGGTTTCAAGTCAATGGACTTGAAATGGCTACTTATCTCTTCTATCCAATTTCTAATTCTGGACCAGTATTTTTTTTGCCTTAGGACATGTCCACCAGAAGTGATAATATGTTCCAGGGACTTTTTTGCATTTTCAACAGTCTGAAGAATTATTAGGAAACATTAGGAAACAAGCATGGGAATATTCTATTATGTTTTCAGTATTGCCATTTTTTTAAAAAAAGTTTGTCAGGACTGGATAATATTTTGTGAGGGTTTTTTGGTTCATTCCCCCCCCCACACACAAATTTCCAAACATTTCTGTGCTAGGCATAGAAATAAGGAGGGATGGGCTAATTCTTGGTGCCAGGTTTAGTACCATGGACAGCTCCCAATGACAATCTGCTGATTATGTTACAGCTTTTACAACAAGGCTGATCTCATCTTGGACGGGAAGGCCCTTTGCCTCCCTTCATTAACTATTGTTGGTAGAACATCAAGATTAGCCAGATTACTGTAAATACCCATCTGTGATGAATAGTGAATATTTTATAGTATGACTAGGGAAAAGAAAAGGGTCAGTTTCAAAGGCTGATGTAATAGTGCAGGGGAAATTCTGGTCCTGTCCTCTCAGTGTAAATCCTGAACATGTTCCTTCACCTTTTGTAAATACTTTCAGACCTTGAGCTTATCAAAACATCAACCAAGAATCTACCAGAGGCTAAATCAAGGGTATTTTTTTTCTTAGAGAAATCAATTTTGTCAAGGGGGATTAAGGCAATTATACATCGACAACCTTAACCATGCGTTTCTGAACTTATTGTGTGTTTTTTTTAAGTTAATAGATGGTGTGGTTACAATTCTCTCCTGTGAATATCTTACCACCGTCCTTCAATCTTCCTGGACTTTAACCTGATCTTGATTTGAAAATGCCCCATTAGAGAGTGTGTCTCAAGAGTGGTGCGGTGGCCTAGAGGTGGAGCTCTCACCTCACAATACAGAGGCTGTGGGTTCAATCCTAGGTAGAGGCAGATATTTCTTTCTCTCGGCACACTGAGAATATATCTGCTGGGAAAAAAAACTCCATGCTGGCGACAGGAAGGGCATCCAGCCAGTAAACACTTAGCTCCATTCAGTTGCCCAGACTCCACCCTGCAAGGGATTATGGGGTCATTAAAAGACGATGAGATGATGAGAGAAGTGTGTCCCAAGATATCTTCCTTTAGATTTGACTGAAGAACAGGAATCAAAGATATTCTCCAATATGAAGCGATATTTGCAAGTTTGGAAACATTCACAAACTCCTTACAATTAAGGTCAACTTTCCGACCTTCGAATCTTTCGCCGCGAGCTTAAGACACACCTATTTATTTGCGCAGGACTGGACTAGAATTTTAAATTTTAATTTGGTTTTAATGGGGTTTTATTATTTTTATTGCAATTTTTAACATTCGGCCTTATTTAATAAGTTTTTTAAATTGGTGTTTTATTCTGTTATTTATATGCATGTTTTTTATTAGGCTGTAAACTGCCCTGAGTGCTCTGGGAGATAGGGCAGTATATAAATGTGATTAAATAAATAAATAAATAAATAAATAAATAAATAAATAAATAAATAAATAAATAAAAAATAATCACAAAAACTCAACTATCAGCTAGGTCCTAGGAGAACTGCAATAAAGTATTTGATGCCTTGAAAGAAATTCAGTTTTTAAATAAAATTGAAGGAGAATGGAAAGAATTTCAACAATTTTTATGACATATGTTATGCCACACATGCCTCTGCATTTACAACATGAAATTGATGACGTATGAGATACAATTTAAATATATATATATGTATACACCCGAGCTTGTCAATTGAAAGGTCAGCAGTTCGGCAGTTCGAATCCCTAGTGCTGCCGTGTAACAGGGTGAGCTTCGTTACTTGTCCCAGCTTCTGCCAACCTAGCAGTTTTGAAAGCACGTAAAAATGCAAGTAGAAAAAATAGGGACCACTTTTGGTGGGAAGGTAACAGCATTCCGTGCACCTTTGGCGTTGAGTCATGCTGGCCACATGACCACGGAGACGTCTTCAGACAGCACTGGCTCTTCGGCTTTGAAACGGAGATGAGCACCACCCCCTAGAGTCAGCAACGACTAGCACATATGTGCGAGGGGAACCTTTACCTTTACCTTATGTTTGTGTGTGTATACTCATATGCACAATGGGTCGCAATATAAATTGGATATAAAAATAAGACTAGATACTTTCTATGGAGTGATCCATCAGCGGATTAAGTGCTTCAGTGTCCAAAATATATTCAAGAGTGTCTGAACACTATACACTGACCTTTCCAGAATATAGATTGGAATACAAGCAGGGTAATGGAGGAGAAGACTAAGACTAAAATTTTTCATGCTTAACGATGCTATGCTGTTTATTTTAGGTTATACTCAGTTGGTGGCCGAGACGGAAGTTCTTGCTTGAGTTCTATGGAGTATTATGATCCTCACACCAATAAGTGGAACATGTGTGCTCCAATGTGCAAAAGAAGAGGAGGAGTTGGCGTGGCCACCTGTGATGGTTTTCTTTATGCTGTCGGAGGTCATGATGCCCCTGCCTCTAACCATTGCTCCAGACTCTTGGATTACGTTGAGAGGTATCCATCTTTTATGAGTTTGATTTCAATGGGTCTGAAGGTGAACAAAGCCACTGATTTGAAATGTTCTTATCACCACACACACACAAAAAAAAATCATGGATTTTGGAGATATAGAAATAGATTTTCAATTTATTTTGGGAGTTCAAGATTAAATGATAAAAGTTGTGCTTCTCTCTTCTCAACTCACTTCTTTTCTCTGTCTTTATTGTCTTATATTCCGAATTAAATGATATTGCAATATTCCAATCTCCCCTGAACTGAATTCTTAACTGCATCATGGGTAGGTGCTTGGCAGTAGTGGATTTCAAATCCCGCTGCTACAGATTCAATATCGCTAGTGCAGAGCACATAGTGCTTCTGCACATGCACAAAAGCTTCTGCGCATGCGCAGAGCATTTTTGATGACATCTGGGTGGATGGACGGAGCTTCCTGCAGCCGCTGCTACCGGTTCGCCTGAACCATGGCGAACCGGTAGCAACCCACTACTGATACTTGGGCAGCGACAACAAAGTAGCTTGCATTGTCTTCATCTGGGATATTTGCCTGACTTTCCAATTAATCCTTGAAATTACCAAGTTCTAAATAATACTTGGTAAGTACTACCAAGTACTAAATAGATTCAGTCAGCATTTCCATGACTCTACATAAGCCCTTATCTTCAAACCTGGGCAAAGATCATGGATTCAAGATGATTGTGGTCCTGTGGATGATGGATTTGTGGGGATAAATGTGTTTTTATTTTACAAGGATATCTAGCAAGCATAAGCCTTTATTTTACAGGCTTTAGGACAATAAACTTCAGTATAGTATTTGCTGCAGAATTGTCTTTTTTTTTTTTCCCACTCAAAGAATCTGGATGAATGCCCATCACTGCACAGAAAACAAAACACGGCCGTAATGAATAGAAATTGTATTTTGTTTTTCTTTGTTTTTGTTTTCTAAAGGAGTAGCAGGGGAGTAATAGAATACTTAAAACTACCCCAGACAGACCTAGAAAGAAATGAGCATGCAGACTGAAATGCTGCCTTCATTTTATAGCTTTATTTCATCTCCTAAAACAAAAAAATGACCGTGTGCTTAATCTTCATAATAACGTGATGTGCCCCAAGGTGAAACAGGAGATACCATAAAGTTTTTGCATACAAAAAAAAAAATCAATTTGCTAGTGCTGAGCTGAAGGTAGGAAGAAAAGCTTTTTAGCTTTCCATTGCCTAAAGCCTTTTAACCTCAGCTGGAGTGAAATAATTGCTGCGAAGTGTAAGAAAAAAATATGCATTTTGAATTGAAATATATTGACAGTTTTGCAACAGCGCTACTGGTAACATTGTTCAATATTCCCTTAAGATATAATGCAGTTAAAAATGAAGGGATGTTTTACTTGGCTTTACATAATAAAATTAAATCCAACCCCAATCGTTGGGGGGGGAGGAAAGATATTTTACCTAACAGAAAACTGAAATGGTTATACTATAACTATTGCCTTATATTCTAATTGCATTGTTCAGAATGAACCAAGAAACCAACCAAGCAGTTTAGGCATACACACAGGGTTGAAATCCAGCAGGTTCTGACAGGATCTGGAGAACCGGTAGTGGAAATTTTGAGTAGTTTGGAGAACCCACAAATACCACCTCTGGCTGGCCCCAGAGTGGGGTGGGAATGGAGATTTTGCAATATACTTCCCTCATGAGTGGGAAGGGAATGGGGATTTTGCAGTATCCTTCCCCTGCCACACCCACCAAGCCACCAAGCCACACCACACCCACCAAGCCATGCCTACAGAACCAGTAGTAAAAAAAAATTGGATTTCACCACTGCATAGACACATATCTTAACATTTATGCATTACATCTCTACAGCATTAATGCTTCAAATATATGTTTCGACTTCACACTGCAAGGTATCTGAATACTCAAAGCATATTTCAGTTTGGTCTAAGAAGAAAACAGCCGCATTATTAAGCACCTGAATGAATGAAAAGAATTCTCTGAACGCAATACAGTATTTTAGTGAAGAAAATAATTAGATCATGATAATAGAATAGAATAGAATAGAATAGAATAGAATAGAATAGAATAGAATAGAATAGAATAGAATAGAATAGAATAGAATAGAATAGAATAGAATAGGAATAGGAATATGGACAGGAACAGGAAAAAGAACAGGAACAAGAACAAGAACAAGAACAAGAACAAGAACAGAACAGAACAGAATAAGGAATAGGAATAGAAATAGAAATAGAAATAGGAATAGGAATAGAATAGAATAGAATAGAATAGAATAGAATAGAATAGAATAGAATAGAATAGAATAGAATAGAATAAGGAATAGGAATAGGAATAGGTGGTCTTCTAGTTCAACCCCTGTTTAGGCAGGAAACCCTACACCACTTCAGACAAATGGTTATCCAAGCTCTTCTTAAAAACTTCCAGTGCTGGAGCATTCACAACTTCTGGAGGCAAATTGTTCCACTGATTAATTGTTCTAACTGTCAGGAAATTTCTCCTTAGTTCTAAGTTGCTTCTCTCCTTGATAAGTTTCCACCCATTGATTCTTGTTCTGCCCTCATATGCTTTAGAGAATAGCTTGACTCCCTTTTCTTTGTGACAGCCCCTGAGATATTGGAACACTGCACTTATCATCCATTTACCTTCTATGGCTAACCAGACTGATTTTGGAAATATGTTCCCAAGGAAACTATTGGACCTCTAGGACAGAAAGATGTACAATGTGATTCCTAAATATGTTCTCATCTTGTATACTTTGTCTTTTGTTGCATAGGTATGACCCCAAAACTGATACCTGGACAATGGTGGCCCCGTTGAGCATGCCTCGTGATGCTGTGGGCGTTTGCATCCTTGGCGATAAGTTATATGCGGTGGGTGGCTATGATGGCCAGACGTACCTAAATACAATGGAGTCCTATGATCCACAGACCAACGAATGGACACAGGTATCCCTCACTGTGTGCTTTGCAGGCTTGGAAGGATCGGTGGATAACTGTGACTTCACAGCACTGCAATTATAGCAATGATTTACTCTACAACAGGGGTGTCAAACTCAAGGTGAGGTGCTTAGATTTGTCTCACAGGGCCACCCTGGAAAAAGTGAAGGACCGGCCCATGGTGCCTCTGCCAGCAAAAACAGAATTTGGGAGGGCCAAGTGCATCCCACCTGGGCTCCATTTCTGGCCACGATGGCTTTCTTCAGTGCTCTGACAATGAAAATGGAGCCTGGGAGGAATTCCCCTGACACAAGTGTCATTGAGCTGGCCACACCCACCACGACCTCACCTATTTGGCCCCCGAGGTCAAACACAACCCTGATGTGGCCCGCAATGAAATCGAGTTTTGACACCCCTGCTCTACAACTTCTGAAATGTCATATTAAAGAAAAGTCAATATTTTGTTCCTTGATGGTCAAGAAAACATTTTATGAAATAATGGGTTAGTCAATGAACTTCCCAGTCATGGAACCCTACTATCGTTATCAGGCCTGCGGTTGGAATACTTGTGTTGTTCTTTTTTAGTTTGTGTTTAACTTTTGTCAGGTACAATGGTGACTTTCCTCATCTCTCTTATTTAAAATTCCAGCTCTTGTCTAGTTTTATAAAAAAAGAGTTGATGAAGCTCTATTTTCCATTGTGTATTCTCTAGCTTAGCCCTAGACCAACATGCTATATCAGAGTTCCTTCTTAATTAGAATTAGAATTATTTATTTATTGGCCAAGTGTAATTGGACACACAAGGAATTTGTCTTTGGTGCATATGCTCTCAGTGTACATAAAAGAAAAGATACGTTCATTAAGAATCATAATAGAATAGAATAGAATAGATTTTTTTATTGGCCAAGTGTGATTTCTCTTGGTGCATATGCTTTCAGTGTACATAAAACAAAAGATATGTTCATCATGAATTCTAAGGTACAACACTTAATGATAGTTATAGGGTATAAATAAACAATCGAATCATACTAGGAAACAATCAATATAAATCATAAGGATACAGCAGCAAGTTACAGTCATGCAGTCATAAGTGGAAGGAGATGGGTGATAGGAACGATGAGAAGATTAATAAGTAATGCAGTCTTAGTGAATAGTTTGACAGTATTGAGGCAATTATTTGTTTAGCAGAGTGATGGCGGGAAAAAACTGTTCTTGTATCTAGTTGTTCTGGTGGGCAATACTCTGTAGCATCGTTTTGAGGGTGGGAGTTGAAACAATTTATGTCCAGGATGTGAGGGATATGTAGATATTTTCACAGCCCTCTTTTTGACTCGTGCAGTATACAGGTCCTCAATGGAAGGCAGGTTGGTAGCAATTTTCTGCAGTTCTAATTATCCTCTGAAATCTGTGTCTGTCTTGTTGGGTTGCAGAACCAAACCAGACAGTTATAGAGGTGCAGATGACAGACTCAATAATTCCTCTGTAGAACTCTGTAGATGTTGTATACCTGCTGTGGCTCTCCTCAGATAAAATGAAAATTTCTTTATTATACTAATAATTATCACATAGGATTGTACATAGACAGGTATGATCAGATGATTGGAAATGAAATACAATCTATGTTTAAGAAGATTCCTAAACAAGGCTTTTGCTCCTTAGATCTATGTAATTAGAATAAAAATATAATTTTAATAAATATAGATCCATAATAGATTGCAAGCAATACTCATTGTAAATGCTTTGTCACTATACTGAGGTTATATTATTTCTGTTTATATCTTAATTGTGACTACACAGTAGTGTATTAGAACAATACTATTTTGTAGTCATCAGAAAAGAAGGGATTGAAATCAAACAGTGAGAAGGAAGGGAAAGGAAAGGAAGGGGAGGGAAGGGAAGGGAAGGGAAGGAGGAAGGAAGGAAGGAAGGAAGGAAGGAAGGAAGGAAGGAAGGAAGGAAGGAAGGTTTAAATAAACTTGTCATGATTTAATATTCATGCAGAAATTCTGGATATGATGAATTTGACTACTGCTTATGAATTTAGCTAATATTTTATCAACTTTAAAAAGTTCCTGAATTATGAATGATCAATTTAAACTCCTCAGAAATACATAAAGTACCATAAACTATTAGCATTTCATCTTCACTTTGGAACTTAAACTTAATATTTATTTCTTCTCTGCAGATGGCATCTCTAAATATTGGAAGAGCTGGGGCCTGCGTCGTAGTCATAAAGCAACCATGACACGATCTGTAATGGATTTTATTGACTTCTAAGCAGGATTTTTCTGCCAAACAAGAAAGAAAATTTTGTCAAGCAACAAGGTCAATAGATACCCTCAGCGTTCTGTTGATCACAACTCACAGACATTAAAATGAAGAGAACAAAATGTTATAACAAGGGGGGAAAAATCTGTTTTAGTAGCCAATCTGTGTATGTGAAAAGGAAGAAATTCAGTTACTGATCTCTTGGCTATTTAAAAGAAACCAAGCAAAAGACCAAATTTTCTTAAGAAATGGATGGTTTTCATAGCACTAGATATTTTAACTCCATCACAGCACACTGTCACTTTGTAAAACATAGTTTTTTCTTAAAAAGTTGTATTTTATTTATTTGCATTCTTTTTCGCTTAAGGCCTTATCTTCAAACATTTTAGCACTTTGCTACTGACATAGACAATGATGAGACGGGACAAAATCCTAGTTTTGTTTCCTCTTGTAAGAAAGTACAAAGGCACAGTTCTTTTTCGTCATTGAAAACTATTTGACATTAAACCACAATTGTTTTCCTAATCAATGACTTTAGTGGTCCTTCCACTAAATTGGCTTGGATGGAATTGTGTTTCTATTGAGTGTTGCGGAACAAATGTGTTTCAGACAGAAGAGTGAACCTTCAGACAATTGGGGTTCGATGCCATAAAGGAAAGCCAAAGGAATACGACCCCAAATCTACCCTACTCAAGCATGTGAAGTGTTCTTTCTTTCAAAGCTTTTGAACTCCTCCTGCATGTGAGATGTCTGTAGAAGATGGAAGAATGACAGTTTGTCCACCATTGCATCATTTTAAGAGAGATCGTTGAGCAATTGCAAGGAATTGCTCACTCACTGGGACCTAAGGGTGCAGTAAGAGAGATACGGAGGTTCTAATGCCTTTTGTCTTTTCAGAAGCCATCTTTGCTGTGTTGTAATTCAATTTAACTTGAATTACTCTCCGATTGCCGTGATGATTGAACCTAAGGGCTGACCCAATTTTTCAATGGGAGAACCAGCCCTCTTGCTTTTTTTGCTTTTTTTTTTTTAAATGAGTGCCACTCAGACGGATTGGCTTGTTTATTTGGAGAAAGAAAGTCTAGGCACATGGTTTTAAGATACTCACTTCCAAATTGCTTTCTCTACCAATGGCAAAATGTGGATAGATTGAAAGCAAGAAAGAGGCTTGCAGTGGCAAGAATTAGCATGTAAGAAAGGTTTTTAGAAGCCCATCTCTCTTCAGATTGAGTTGATAGCTTTTTTATATATCTGATCTTTAATTTAAAAAAAAAAACTTTGGGGAGCTATTGCGTAAGGCTGCTATGTGATATCTGTTTTGGCTGTAAGGAATGAAACATTCATATACAAGAGAACGGAAGCCCAGATGTTTTGCCAAAATGATGTGCCCTGCCAGCAGAGCATCTGCTTTGCATGTATGAAAAAAAAAATGTCAATGAGTCATGTTGCCTTTGTAAAATTCTGCTTTGTATACGAATGGGAGGCAGAAGTCATCTTTGTGGTCACTCAATGCCCTGGATCATAAATGGGTGTAACTCTTGGATGTATTATATCCTAAGCATGGTTGAACTTTCTTATTAAGGTGCCAAAATGATGTTGATTTCCACTGCTACTTGGGGGGGGGCAAGAATCTGATTTCAAGGGTATTTTCAACTGGAGCAGGAATAAAATTTTGGCTAATGTGACGTCCTTTTTTTGGCTTGTCTTTCCCCATCCAGACTAATTTGCTAATTAAATAAAACATTGGTGTCCAAATGACTTGGATCTTTTCAGCCTTTTCATTTTGTCCTCAGTTATAATTGGTAGCCTGGTGCGAATTCTGTGATCTATCCATAATTTGAATGCCATAAATTAATGAGAAGCAAATGGGAAATAAACTTGCATTTTAGGGCTCAGGGAAGCGGACTGCGGATTGGCCCTGGGTTTCAGGACAAAAATAAATGCTTTGGTCATTGTAAGAACATAAACTTGCATGATAAAACCATCAATCTGATTCCACACCAATAAATCATCTGTGATTATAGGGATATCTTTACTGCTTAGAAGTTTTTTATTTTTATTTATTTTATTTTATTTATTTGTCAAGTACGTATTAGATAACATATTTTTATTTATTTATTTTGTCACAACAGTATATATAAGCAAAAGCATGAAAACAACTATATAATATATAAGCATATATATGAGTATGAGTATATAATAACTATATTAATTGGATATAATGAAAGGAAACAATAGGACAGGAATGGTAGGCACGTTTGTGCTCTTATGCACGCCCCTTACAGACCTCTTAGGAATGGGATGAGGTCAATAGTAGACAGTTTTTGGTTAAAGCTTTGGGGATTTTGAGAAGAGACCACAGAGTCAGGTAGTGTGTTCCAAGTATTAATAACTCTGTTACAGAAGTCATATTTTCTGCAATCAAGATTGAAACGGTTAACATCGAGTTTAAATCTATGGTTTGCTCTTGTATTGTTATGATTGAAGCTGAAGTAGTCTTCAACAGGAAGGACATTGCAATAGATGATTCTATGAGTTAAACACAGGTCCTGAACGTATCTTTTATGTACACTGAGAGCATATGCACCAAGACAAATTCCTTGTGTGTCCAATCACACTTGGCCAATAAAATTCTATTCTATTCTATTCTATTCTGTCGAAGGCGGCGGAGTTCTAAGTTTTCTAAATTCAAGATTTCAAGTCTGGTGGCATAAGGTATTTTGTTGTATTCAGAGGAGTGGAAAACTCTTCTTGTAAAATATATATAAGTATATATAAGTATAAGCATGAATTGAATACATAAAATGAATACAATTAAAGGGAACATTAGGACAGGGACGGTAGGCATGCTGGTGCTCTTATGCATGCCCCTTACAGACCTCTTAGGAATGGAGTGAGGGTCAACAGTAGCCAGTCTAAGGTTAAAATTTTGGGGGTTTGGGAATGAAACCACAGAGTCAGGTAGTGCATTCCAGGTGTTGACCACTCTGTTGCTGAAGTCATATTTTCTGCAATCAAATTTGGTGCGGTCTACCTTAAGTTTGTATCTATTGTGTGCTCATGTATTGTTGTGGTTGAAGCTGAAGTAGTCATTGACAGGTAGAATATTGTAGCAGATGATTTTATGAGCTATGCTTAGGCCATACCGAAGGCGGCGGAGTTCTAAATTTTCTAAGCCCAAAATGTCAAGTCTGGTGGCATAAGGTATTTTGTTGCAAGCAGAGGACTCTTCTTGTGAAATATTTCTGGACGCGCTCAATTGTATTAATGTCCAATATGCAGTGTGGGTTCCAGACAGATGAGTTGTATTCGAGAATTGGTCTAGCAAATGCTAATTTTAGATCTGGTTCACCGAACTGGTAGTTGCAAGGACTGGCTAGCCCTGTCTATCCTTCCCTGCCCCATCCAGGAGTCTCCATGCAGCCCATTTTGGATGCACGGTAAGCGCAGCACCTGCACGGAGGCCCTGGGAGGGTGAAAAATGGGCCTCCCAGAAGTTCTGGAAGTCTGGAAATAGCCCCATTTCTGGCCTTCGGAGCCCAGGGTGAGGCTGTTTTTGCCCTCCCGAAGGCTCAAGGAAAGCCTCCAGAGCCTGGGGATGGTAAAAAATAGGCCTCCTAAAAGCTCTGGAAGTCTGAAAATGGGTCTGTTTCTGGCCTCCAGAGAGCCTCTGGTGCTCAGGTAAGGCCATTTTCACCTACCTGGAGGCTCGGGAAAAGCCTCTGGAGCCTGGAGAGGGCAAAAACAGGCCTCCCAGAAGTTCTGGAAGACCAAAAACAGGCCAGTTTCTGGCCTCTGGAGGGCCTTCAGAGCCCAGGTGAGGCCGTTTTTGCCCTCCCGGAGGCTCAAGGAAAGCCTCCAGAGCCTGGGGATGGTGAAAAATGGGCCTCCTAGAAGCTCTGGAAGTCCAAAAACAGGCCCGTGTCTGGCTTCCGGAGGGCCTTCAGAGCCTGGGGGAGGCCATTTTTGCCCTCCCAGAGGCTCGATGAAAGTCTCCAGAGCTTCGGGAGGGTGAAAACACCTCCCCCCACCTGTGGTGCAGGAGGCTAAGTAGGCCACTCCCACCATGACCACACCCACCCAGCAACCAGGCAGAGAACTGGTTGCTAAAATTTTTGAATCCCACCCCTGGGGCAAACACCTTTTGATAAGATACTGTTGAATTCTGATGAAAAACCGGAAGGGCCGGAATAGCTCAGGCTGTTAAGAAGCCTGTTATTAGAACACAGTAGCCTGCAATTACTGCAGGTTCAAGCCCGGCCCAAGGTTGACTCAGCCTTCCATCCTTTATAAGGTAGGTAAAATGAGGACCCAGATTGTTGGGGGGGCAATAAGTTGACTTTGTAAAAAAAATATACAAATAGAATGAGACTATTGCCTTACACACTGTAAGCTGCCCTGAGTCTTCGGAGAAGGGCAGGATATAAATGTAAACAACAACAACAACAAAAAACTAACTAAGAAGGTATGAAACTTTTTGTTAAATTTTAAATATGGAAGATGAACAAATAAAAGACCCAATTGCAATGGGGGGAAACCACTTTGGTTATAACATAGATCTAGAGAAATGGCAAAATTTATGGGAAAGGGAAAAAACTAAAATAAAAACCTCTGATTCCGGACTGGATCCTGCAGCATTATCCTGGTAGATGTAGTTTTGTTTTCATTCATACTTCTTGAGCTACTTTTGAATGCCATCTCACCTCAAAGACTCAAGCAATGCAGCAGGAAAGGGGGGGTGGAAATCTACAGACCAAAAAGCAGCTATTGGACTTTCCTTCTCTCCCTGTCGAAGAAGATAGCAACACAGAACTCTGAGCTGGAATGCAAAGAAAAATTGCTCTTTTGCTAACTTGCCAAGCTGGATCAGTTGTAGCCTAGCCTGGTGGCCTTTATTTGCTCTGCTTTCCTTTGTCAGCCTCTGGATCACTTCCTCTCTTTCTCTTGAGGAGCCACTATGAGCTGATGACTAAGTGGTTCGTTGGTTCCTGGTCAATCCATGTGCATCTTTCCCAGTATGAAGATTCTGAAATTCTTCTCCAACTGCAGGTGGTGGAGAAATGGCCTTTGCTGCTCCTATGAAGGATATGGAGGGAAACTGAGTAAGAAACTTGCTAGAAATCTCTTCCCTGTGTGTGGCTGCCATGAGGGACAAATGGCCTAATGGTTGCATTGATATGGAAAAAAAAACCCTTGAGAGTGTCATGCCCCCAGCATATCATCCTCCTCCTCTTTTAATGACTCCATAATCTCTTGCAAGGTGGAGTCTGGGCAACTGAATGGAGCTGAGTGTTTACTGGCCGGATGCCCTTCCTGTCACCAAGGCGGAGTTATTTCAGCAGATACATTCTCAGTGAGCCCAGAGAGAGAAATAACTTCCTCTACTTCCTCTACCTAGGACCAAAGGGACACGGTGGCTCAGGGGCTAGGACGTTGAGCTTGTCGATCGAAAGGTCGGCAGCTCAGCGGTTTGAATCCCTAGTGCTGCCGTGTAACGGGGTGAGCTCCTGTTACTTGTCCCAGCTTTTGCCAACCTAGCAGTTTCGAAAGCATGTAAAAATGCAAGTAGAAAAAATAGGGACCACCTTTGGTGGGAAGGTAACAGTGTTCCATGCGCCTTTGGTGTTGAGTCATGCTGGCCACATGACCACGGAGACGTCTTCGGACAGCGCTGGCTCTTCGGCTTTGAAACGGAGATGAGCACCGCCCCCTAGAGTTGGCAACGACTAGCATGTATGTGTGAGGAAAACCTTTACTTTTTACCTAGGACCAAAGTAACAGCCTCCTGACTGTGAGGCGAGAGCTCCAGCTCTAGGCCACAGCACCACTCATGCCCGCAACATATAATTTAGGTATATACAGTTGTTCTCCTCTCTGCATTGTTTGGAAGCAGACCCAGCCCTTTAAAGATCATCTACCCATCAACTCTCACTCCAAAGATAAGTGCATCTTGGGAAGCCAGACTCTATTTCCTTTAGCATTGTGAGGAAACAGAAGCACCACAAAGAATCAAGCCTAATCTAAGGCACACGATCATCTGAGGACCAAAAAAAACCAAAAAAACCCACATCAGAAGTGGTATTCAGCAGGTTCTGAGCAGTTCTGGAGAACCGGTAGCGGAAATTTTGAGTAGTTCAGAGAACCATTAAATACCACCTGTGACTGGCCCCACCCCCATCTACTCTCTGCCTCCCAAGTCCCAGCTGATTGGGAGTAAATGGGGATTTTGCAGTATCCTTCCCCTGGAGTGGGGTGGGAATGGAGATTTTACAGGATCCTTCCCCTGGAATAGGGAGGGAATGGAGATTTTACTGGATCCTTCCCCTGCCACACCCACCAAGCCATGCCATGCCCACAAAGCCATGCCACGCCCACCAAGCCATGCCACGCCCACAGAACTGGTAGTAAAAAAATTTGAAACCTACCACTGACCCACATCCCATACACACAACATTACTGGTGAGATTTAGAATGATATGTATTTGTTCATTGTTATGCTCGTTGTATGTATTTATTTTTCCCAGTTTAACCCATCCTCTTCCTTTAATAAAGCATCCAGATCTATGCACACGGTCTGTTTTATTAGAGGATAGGTGAAATTAGCTGCATGTCAAGCTGCACACAGAGTAACATGGCGTGAGGACAGAACAGACAAGATTAATATTTTTGTAATGGTTCTTTTCTAAGAACTGGTCACAGCACAGCATGGAAAATCTGTACCCAATAGCTTATTGTGACACTCACCTTCCCCAACAAACTATTACTGTATGTCAGCTCCACTCTTCTAAGTTTTTCAAGGTGAGTTGCCCCCTACATACAATAGTGGCAAAAATTGTGGAAACCTTTTGGGAAAAGTGTATTTTCTAAAGCAAGCTAATAATACCACTTTTATTTAGGAGTAGTACCATAAAATTATATATCAATGGAAAGATAATTTAATCAAGAATGTAATGCAATAACTTTTAGGAAGGATTTGCTATTAGAATACCACTCACAGTATAAAAAAGAAAAGTGAAACATGTAGAGAAAGTGAGATATGCAAAAAATATCACCATAGAAAAAACAAGATACACAAAAATTATCACCATGTCAGTTAATACTTAGTTGGGTAACCTTTAGCATGAATTACGGCCTTACAACGTCTTCCCATGGAGTGAACCAAGTCTTTGAGTTCTGCAGCTGTTATAATGTGAAATCAAGATTGAAGGATGGCTTCTATTAACTGCGTTTTATTGCTGGGTCGCTTCTGACTAACAACTTTCTTTAGTCGGCTCCATAGATTTTCAATTGGGGTTAAGGTTTGGGATATTCCCAGGCCATGCCAGCAGTGGAACATGGTTATCTTGAAACTCCAAAAAAAAGTGGTGTTATTAGCTATCAAACCTCAACAATACACTTTTCCCAAAAGGTTTCCACAATTTTGGCCGCGTCTGTATGTCTTTAATATTCGGTCCTTTAATGCTTATTCTTTTAAGGCTCAGTTCAGACTGAAGTCTCAAAGCCTTGTGTTTAAAGAAACACAAAGCCTTTATCTTTTTCAAACGTTCTTACGCTACTTGGATTGAGGTACTGTTTTGGTGTGGTTGTTCCTTTTCCTAATTGCTACCAAGCTCCCAGCAAAGGTTTGAGCTCCAGGCAAGATCCCACCAGGATCTGCTCCTCACTATAGCTTGTCGTCCTGAATTAACTAGCCCTCTTACCTGCCTGTAATAGCTGTCAATCTTCTGATGTTGCCTCCACTTGTTTATCTTTAGGCTTTTTGTCTTTCCTGCTACACACGTCCCTCCTCACTCTGTATTAGGGTTTGCTTATGTAGGCCAAAGGCCTTAGTTGAGTGAGGCTGACCCTGAACACTGGGGCAATGCCCATCCAGAAGGTCACATTGCACAGTCAGAGCTGCATTGCCTTAGAAACATATGGTTTGTTGTCATATAGTATTCCGTAGGCTTTGAACTGATCCATGCTGGCTTTATTACTTTCACATACCTGGATTTGTTTCTTTGTTTCATTTATTCTGGCAAATAGATGGGGAAGAAATGGAGGTGGTGACAGATTTTATTTTCCTGGGCTCCAAGGTCACCGCAGATGGGGAGTGCAGCCAAGAAATTAAAAGACACTTGCTCATGGGGAGGAAAGCTTTGGCAAATCTAGATAAGCGCACTAAAAAGCAGAGACATCACCCTGCCAACAAAAGTGTGCATAGACAAGGCTATGGTTTTTCCAGTTCCAATGTATGGCTGGAAAGTTGGACCATAAAGAAGGCTGAGTGCCAAAGAATTGAGGCCTTTGAACTCTGGTGCTGGAGAAGACTCCTGCGAGTCCCTTGGACTGCAAGGCATCAAACTGGTCAGTCATAGAGGAGATCAACCCTGATTGCTCTTTAGAAGGCCAGATCCTGAAGATAAAACTCAAATATTTTGGCCACCTAATGAGAAGGAAAGACTCACTGGAGAAGAGCCAAATGCTGGGAACGATGGAGGGCAAAAGAAGAAGGGGATGACAGAGAACGAGGTGGCTGGATGGAGTCCCTGAAGCAGTAGGCGTGAGTTTAAATGGACTCTAGAGGATGGTAGAGGACAGGAAGGCCTGGAGGAACATTGTCCATATGGTTGTGGTGGGTTGGACATGACTTTGCAACTAAGAACAACAACATTCATTTATTAATAATATTAATAGGAGCAGTGTGGTCACCTAATGTTGAAGACGCTCGCCTCTCATATGGAAAGTTGAGATGTCAATGCTAGAGAGCTGCAAATGTTTTCTTTTCAGGGGACAAAGAGAAAAAAAAAATCTGCTGTGAATTTTGCTTAGGTGTCAGGAAGGGTATCCCGGCAGTAAATGCTCAGTTCCATCCAGTCACCTTCAACTCTAGCCCAAATTAAGGGATTACAGAGTCATAAAAAAGGGAATTTTGGCTCTCACAAAAGGGACTCTGAGTGGTAAGAAAAGAAATGGGGGGAAAAACAGATTTTGACAGAAATATCCAGGATATGAATCTTTTAGATCAGTGATGGCAAACCTTTTTGGCATTGAGTGCCCAAATTGGTTTACAAAGTGTGTACATGTGTGTACATGCGCTGGAAACCTGAAGACCAGCTAGCTGGTGCGCATGCCTATTTTTTGGGTTGTTTTCAGGCCATTTTGAGGCAGTTTTTCAGGCAGTTTTTGGTCCAAAAATGCCCTGTGTTTTGGCCATTTTTGGGCCATTTTCAGGCCATTTTCAGATAAGGATCTGCCCTTAAAAGGATCTTAGAAAAGTGCATTTTTGGCAAGCGTGCTCAGCGAACTAGTTGTTACACCAGTTGAATCCTGCCACTGACATAGATAGATAGATAGATAGATAGATAGATAGATAGATAGATAGATAGATAGATAGATAGATAGATAGAGATAGATAGATAGATAGATAGATAGATAGATAGATAGATAGATAGATAGATATGTTTTCTGAGGTTTTCGCGGGTGTTTGTATGTAGGTCTTCGGTTATTCGGGTTTTCTCCCACGTAAAATTGGAAGTGTCTTGCCGACATTTCGACGAAGTCTCATTCGTCATTTTCAGGCTTCAGCTTCGTGCCAGAAGCACGAAGCTGAAGCCTGAAGATGATGAATGAGACTTCGTCGAAACGTCACCAAGACACTTCCAATTTTACAGGGGAGAAAACCTGAACAACCAAAGACCTACATATATATATATATATATATACACACACACATATATATATATATATATATTCATATATATATAAACACACATACACATTCATTCACACACACATACAAATGCTGGATTATATACACATAATCTCAGTACTATATTTGGTCCTCAGAAAGTTTTCGGGTTTTTCCATTCCTGAGGCTGATGGCTGAGGAAGTACAGAGAATACATGTTCCACATGCTGTGGGCAATTAGGACCACCGGTTCGCCATACTCTTCGTACATGATTTCGATCAGCTTCTGGAGAGCTTCAGACCAGCCGGCCGGTGTTGGAAACCAGAAGAACAGCTGGTGATGGCGCACATGCCCACAGAGAGGGCTTTGCATGCCATCCCTGGCACATGTGTTAGATGTTTGCTTTTTTCCCCTTCCACTCCATCCTTCTGGGAACGCAGCACAAGCCTTTTGGAAGCAAGTCAGATGAATGGCAGGCTGTCGTGTCCCACTCCCACTCCGACCACGAGTCAAGGAACTCCGTAACAGACTTGGCAACGAAGCCTTTGCAGCTTGCCAAGTTCCTTCGAGGTTTATCAGGGCAGGCAGGAGTCCAAGTTGTGACTTCAGCGATAGAGTCCGATATCAGCTAAGACTTTGCTTGACTCAAGGTTGTAATGCCAAAAGCAGGTCCTTTATATAGGCTGTGGGGTGTGGCTCCATGACTCAGCATTTATCCAGGCCTGCCCCACCCCTCCTTCTGCTGGCGTCGCCTCTCAGATCTCTGGAAGCGAGGGTCCTCCTAATCTGAATTGTCTTCAGCTGGATCTGCTGTCACTAATTCCAGCACCTGGCTGACTTCCTGCTCACACGCTGTAGGAGTGAAGTTTGTCCTTCCACTCCTGGAATCTTCTCCGGGCATGGGGCCAGGGCCGGGGGCTTGAGGTATGACAGGCCATTCATCCTCATTATCAAACTTGGAGTCTGATAACAGGCCCGGTTGGAGATGGGAGGGGCCCAGCTGAGGAGAGGAGGGAGGATGAGTCACAACACAGGCAGAAGGAGAGAAGTGTTATCAGGTCAGAATCAGAGAGAATGAGGTCTGAGCACAGAAGAGCACAAAAACAAAGGCTCTTTGTGGAATCCAAAATCCAGATGTTAGAATTATGCAGAGAAGGTGGGGAAGAAAAACAGGTGGGTTTTGTTTTGTTTTGTTGCAAACCAGAAGAAGAATGTGATAGAAGGAAGCACACTGCATAATAGACAACAGTATCTTTTGGAGTCAATGGTAAAAATTTTGCAAAAGGCATTTACTGTGGAAATACAATAATATAAGCCAAAGTGCTGATTCAATGTACACTGAAGCCCACAACAAAGAGACCAAGTAGTAATTTTATTTTTATTTTGGTTTTGTTTTTGCAGGTAAGATTAACCAAAGTGCATTTGAAAGTCAAACACTCAGATTAAAATATTATCCAGCCTTGGAATTAATTTTAAGAATGTAAAGAAAACGCCCATGTATTCTTCTGCACGTTAAAAAAAAATACTTCAGTTTCTTTTCACATGCATAGAAGAATAATTCTACTCCTGCTAGTTATTATTATAATATATTTGCTTTACGCAAACAAGAGCAAATACAGAATCCAAGGTTATTTGTATGTGCATATGTCTGCAATACTGAAAAAGCAAACATCCATGTTTGCAGTTTCTACCCATAAAAAGATTTGTTTTAAGAAAGTCAAAAGAAAACTGTGTTCCTGGAATTAAAGTCATCGTGAATGAGATGGGAGGCATCTAAATTTGATCAATAAAATAAAATAGAGACCAAATTTGAATGAAACTTTTTTTTTTTTTTGCTGTCGGATTCTCTAAAGTTCTGTACTGTTATATTCATAGCAGTTAGGCCCTGCAGAGCCTTTTTCTGCTACAGTATATGGCTCAAAGCAATTTCCCATAGATTTGAACATCATTCATAATAGCTTTTATTGTTTTTTTTTGGGGGGGGGGGAAGAGTCAGAAATCCTTGCCTATCAGTTGCAACTAATTCAGAGATTTCTTTGTAGATTTCAAAGTATCTTCTGTTCCCATCCGGTTATCCTACTTTGCTATTAGATCGGTTTTATGCAGCCATAGCAGAGGTGGTATTCAGCCGGTTTAGGCTGGTTCAGGCGAACCGGTAGCAGAAATTGTGGCGGAGGGGCTGCCCACCCTCCCCAGATCTATGCTGTCCTATTTAGGCATGTTTCTGAGGCCGGGCACCGGTGCTTGGCAAACCAGTAGGTAAATAATGTAAATCCCACCTCTCAGCCACATCTCAACTATTCTTGACCCCAAATGTTGAGTAGTGCCTGATCCTTAAGCATCATTTCTAACTCACACCAGCTATAATGCTCTAATGATGCTATAATATTTACAGACCCCTCACATCCTGGACATAAACTGTTTCAACTCCTACCCTCAAAACAACACTATAGAGCACTGCACACCAGAACAACTAGACACAAGAATAGTTTCTTCCCAAACGCCATCACTCTGCTAAACAAATAATTCCCTCAACACTGTCAAACTAGTTAGTAAATCTGCACCACTATTAATCTTCTCATTGTTCCCATCACCCATCTCCTTCCACTTATGACTGTAACTTGGTTGCTTGTATCCTTACGATTTATACTGATATTGTTTCCTGATTGCTTAATTGTAGCCTATGACCATCGTTAAGTGTTGTATCATTAAGAGTTAAATTTGTACCCTATGACTATCATTAAGTGTTGTAAGTGTTGTACCTTAATGACAGTATCTTTTCTTTTATGTACACTGAGAGCGTATGCACCAAGACAAATTCCTTGTGTGTCCAATCACACTTGGCCAATAAAATTCTATTCTAATTGACCTGCCAGGGATTCTGGCATATGTGGTCTTACAAGAAAAAGAAAGGAGAAAAGAGTGTTTCAATTCCATTCTTGACTCTGTTTAGTTATTCTTACTGGCTTGCATCAAGTTGTTGACCTTACAGTATGCATGAGATCAAAAACTATGGTGCCTTTAGGGTTAGTTCGCAGACCCAATTTTTTTTTCTATACCCTTCTCCCTCTTTAATCTGACCGTTGGGCACAATAGCTATCACCATTTAGTTTCCCCTCAATCGTCTCACAGCTTAGGCCTGTCTGTCTATTGAGTTCCCATTTGGTAAGATTGGTTTCCTTTTCTGGGGGCAAGAAAGTCAGAGGCACACGTATGAACTAGACTTCCAATATATACACTACTGGCCAAAATTGTGGAAACCTTTTGGGAAAAGTGTATTGTTGAGGTTTAATGGCTAATAACTCCACTTTTTTGGGAGTTTCAAGATAATCTGGAATGAGCTTCCCCAAGGGCTTCGTCAACTTCCTGACCTCTGAACCTTCTGCCGCGAGCTTAAGACACATCTATTTATTTGCGCAGGGCTAGCCTAGGGTTTTAGTTTTTAAATTTAGTTTTTAATGGGGTTTTATATTATTTTATTCTAGTGATATTTTTAATTCGGCCTAATTAATAAGTTTTTTAATTGTTGTTTTTACCTGTATTATTTGCATGTTTTTATCTGGCTGTGAACCGCCCTGAGTCCTTCGGGAGATAGAGTGGTATAAAAATTTGAATAAATAAATAAATAAATAAAATAAATAATCACATTCCTATGCTGGGAATAGCCCAGACCTTAACTCAATTGAAAATCCATGGAGCCGACTAAAGAAATTTGTTAGTCAGAAGCAATAAAACCCAGTTAATAGAAGCAATCATTCAATCTTGGTTTCACATTAGAACATCTACAGAACTAAAAGATTTGGTTCACTCCATGGGAAGATGTTGTAAGGTCATAATTCATGCTAAAGTTGCCCAACTAAGTATTAACTGACATGGTGATAATTTTTGTACATCTCATTTTTTCTATGGTGATAGTTTTTGCATGTCTTGTTTTTTCTACATGTTTCACTTTTCTTCTTTATACTGTAACTAATAGCAAATAGCAAATCCTTCGTAATACAAATCTAATAGCAAATCCTTCACAAAAGTTATTGCATTACATTCTTGATTAATTTTTTTTTTATTTACATTTATATCCCGCCCTTCTCCGAAGACTCAGGGCGGCTTACAGTGTATAAGGCAATAGTCTCATTCTATTTGTATATTTACAAAATCAACTTATTGCCCCCCCAACAATCTGGGTCCTCATTTTACCTACCTTATAAAGGATGGAAGGCTGAGTCAACCTTGGGCCGGGCTTGAATCTGCAGTAATTGCAGGCTGCTGTGTTCTAATAACAGGCTTCTTACAGCCTGAGCTACCACGGCCCTCTGAAAAAATTATCTTTTCATTGATATATAATTTTATGATTCTACTCAAAAAAAAAAAAGTGGTGTTATTAGCTAGTTTTAGAAAATCCACTTTTTCCAAAAGGTTTCCACAATTTGGGCCGCTACTGTAGTTTTCAATAACAAGCAGTCTTTCTCAAACACAGGAAGATAACAGTGATCTGTATAATCCTTTTCAAAAAAAGGCTCTTTTTATATTTCTTATTATACCAATGCAATTGAGTGGTATGGTGGCCTCCCAATCAGGAGAATGTGAGTCCGATCCTAGGTAGAGGCAGATATTCCTCTCTCTGGGCACAATGAGAATATATCTGCTGAACAAAATTTGGCATTGGTGACAGGAAGGGCATCCGGCCATTAAACACTCTGCTAGCACCATTCCACCCCACAAGGGATTATGGGCTCATTAAAAGAAGATGATGATTATACCAATGCAATGCATATTTAAAGCCACTGTGCCCTCCTTCCTTCTCAGATCTTACAGTCGAAACTCTTAATCCCTTAATTAACCCATCTTTTGCCTTATTTCTTTCCAGTCAAGATCAGTCTTTTCCTTTCCAAACTCTGAGGGGTCCCTGGTGCTCTCTGAGCTTGGTTGTTTTGTTGCAGAAGTTTCATTCATTTCATTCTGCGAGAAAACAAGCCCATAGAGCACTAAGGACCCCTCATTTCAATGCTGAGTTACAAACATTCTCCATTATTTCCAAAGTCTCTCTTTTTTGTCATCCCAGGCAGCTAATCTTCCATGGCTACTTTTTATTAGAATCCAGAAATATCTCTAGCCAAATTATAGGATAAATCTCTTCTCTGTTTGGAGTAGCGCATACCACTTCTCACTTGTAATCATCAAATGATGCATAATCATGGAATGGAGTGGAGTGGAGTGGAGTGGAGTGGAGCATAGAACAGAATAGAACAGGGATGGGATGGAATGGGGTGGAATGGAATGGAACGGAATGGAATGGAACAGAACAGAACAGAACAGAACAGAATATAGAACAACAGGAAAAAATGGAATGAAATGGAATGGAATGGAATGGAATGGAATGGAATGAAACGGAACAGAACAGAACAGAATACAGAACAACAGGAAAAATGGAATGGAATGGAATGGAATGGAGTAGAGTAGAGTAGAGTAGAGTAGAGTAGAGTAGAGTAGAGTAGAGTAGAGTAGAGTAGAGTAGAGTAGAGTAGAGTACAGTACAGTACAGTACAGTACAGTACAGTAGAGTACAGTACAGTACAGTACAGTACAGTAGGAAAGAATGGAATGGAATGGAATGGAATGGAATGGAATGGAATGGAATGGAGTAGAGTAGAGTAGAGTAGAGTAGAGTAGAGTAGAGTAGAGTAGAGTAGAGTAGAGTAGAGTAGGATGGAATGGAATGGAATGGAATGGAATGGAACGGAACGGAACGGAACAGAACAGAACAGAACAGAATAGAATTCTTTATTGGCTAAGTGTGATTAGACACACAAGAAATTTGTCTCTGGTACATAAGCTCTTAGTGTACATCAAAAACAACAAAATAATAACAATCACAATAACAAAGGATAATAAGAATGATCATAATGATACCCATAGAGAACATAGTGCAACTGATGAGAAGGATAAACGTAATCTAGCCATACTACATGGGCAATATACTTCAACATAAGACTGTACTGTGGAAATTAAGTGTTCAACATAACTGTGGCCAAATTCTACGCAGTTATTTCAGATAGCGGGAGGACCTTGAGAAGGCTTGGATTTGGTCCTCTAAAAGTGGTAGATCTGAGCAATGATGGGTGAAAGAAATTATGGTTCAGGATTAGCATAACACACATCCTTTGGAGTTGAATGGGTCCATGTATGTAGAAAAAACTATGAATGGTGCTATGGAGTGATTCCCAAAATGATCCCTAAAGGACATAGTTTTGGTTCTTGAGGTCATGTATGTTTTATTGGGTGAGATTGTTATCAATTTATCAAGAGAAATGTATCAACGGGACGGTGGAACTCGCACGGGAACATCCCCTAAAGTATCTTTGCTTAACATAGCACTTTCTCTCTTTCTCTCTCTCACCCCACCCCGTCTCTCTCTCTCTTTCTCTCCACTAGAAATCATTTGTTAAAATTAGGTTTCTCTGAAGTGGCATCTAAAATCAATGATGTGGTGTACATTAGCTTTGTCAGCATGATCTGCTCCACCAGATATACTCTGAAGAGTAGGTGTCTCAGCAGAAGTCAAAAAGAGACTCGAGAGCTTAAACAGTTAGAGAAGCTGAAAGCAAAAATACTCCATTTTAATTCCGATACAGGGAAATACAATTAGAAATATATTCAAGACTCTGTCTGGTGTCTCAGTCAACTTCAGTTACCCTCAAGTTAGAAACAAACAAACAAACAAATTCCCAGGCTAATGTATGCTGATTAAATCCCATTACACAAGCTTCAGGTTACCCTAACATTTTTCTCCGATACATTTCTCAATACAGCACAGCTTTTGTACGTGTTCCAAGTACCTGGACATTTCAGTAGTCTTCAGGGCTGCCTTCTCTGTAATTGGCTTCACTCTACCTGCTTCTCCTATCATGTCTTTCCGGACAACCTATATGGAGAGAGGTGCTTTTTCAAGAGGCAACTGGACTTTCTGGTTTTTCTTTGAAGACGTTTCACTTCTCATCCAAGAAGCTTCTTCAGAAAGCCCAGTTGCCTCTTGAAAAAGCATCTTTGGGACAACCATGACCTGAATGACTGATAATCTCCATAGACATTTAACAGTGCACTATATACATTGATGAAATTCTCCGAGTCTGCTACTGGTTCGCTGTTCATGCGCATGCGTGGTGCGTACATGCATGTGCGGTGCATGCCAAATGTGTGCTTCATGTGCATGTACACCACAGATGCTACCGCACAGCACTGAAAAGGGAGGCTTAAGAAGGTAAGTAGAACAGCACGGCGGGGGGGGGACAGCTTTGCCGCACGATTTAGATTTGCTAGAAAGCATGATTTCCTGCTTTCTAGATAATATAAATTGTGTGGCATAGCTGCTTGTCAGAAATACCAGTTTGTCCGAACCGGTAGCATTTTTTTTTACTACTGGTTCACCCAAATTGATAGCTTTTATTACTACCGGTTTGGGTGAACCAGTCTGAACCGATAGCATTTCACCTCTGACTATATAGCAATAGCAATACTACTTAGACTTGTATATGCTTCACAGGGCTTTACAGCTCTCCCTAAGCTGACAGAGTCAGCCTCTTGCCCCCAACAATCTGGGTCCTCATTTTACTCACCTTGGAAGGATGGAAGGCTGAGTCAACTTTGAGCCTGGTGAGATTTGAACTACCAAATTGCAGGCAGCCATCAGTCGGCAGAAGGAGCCTGCATTACTGCACTCTAACCACTGTGCCACCATGGCTCATATATGGAGAGATGCTTGTTCTCTTGTTCTCTTCTATGAATTCCTTTTCCATGGCTGCAATGCTATTTATATTATTTTAGAATATATAACGCATTTAGAGAGATATGGGAATGGGATTATCACCAGTCTATAGACTGTTCATTCATTTAATACCTTATTTCAGTGTGGCTGACAAATTGGACATTAAGTAACCTCAAAGGAGTTTTGATTTCTCACTGGTTTCAGGAAAAAAAAATAACCTGATGTTGTTGCCTGTCTAGGTCTTTGGGGCCAGTCGGAAAGTTACTCACAGCAACCAATGAGGAAAAGAATGCAAGATTGTATCAATATAATATTATCATATAAAATAATATGAATTGGACATCAGCCCTTGCTTTCCTAAGTAAGAGGGAGAATTTGAGAAATGAAGATTTTTTTTAATAGACCCACTCTTTTCCAGACCCACTCTTTAATAATTTTTATGAAAGTTATAAATCAAATGATTAATATGTATATGTGTGTGTGTATATATATATATACATACAGCAGACAGACAGAAACCCACTATGAAGATGTAGCACGACCACAAACATGAAGTCAAACAAAAGCAATGCAACTCACCAGCTCAAATCCCCCTGCAACTCACATTAATCTGAGCACAACCAAGCCCCCACCCAAACAGGACACACCCCCAGCCAATCAGAGCACAAAAAACCTCCCCATCCAATCAGAGCACAGCCAAGCTCCCACCCAATCAGTTCAAACCCCCACTAGCAGTTAAAAGGAAGAAACAGCTGCAATCACACATTGCTCCCAGAAGCACGAAGCTGAAGCCTGAAGATGACGAATGAGACTTTTTCGAAACGTCGCCAAGACACTTCCAATTTTACGTGGGAGAAAACCCGAATAACCAAAGACCTACACACACACACACACACACACACACACACACACACACACATATATATATATATTTGTTTTCTGAGATTTTCGCAAGTGTTTGTATGTAGGTCTTTGGTTATTTGGGTTTTCTGAAGAATATCTTGGCGACATTCGGCAGTCTCATTCGTCATCTTCGACTTCAGAGCTGATTGAAGTTGTTTCTTCCTTTTTAACTGCTAGTTAACCCACTAGCAGTTAAAAAGGAAGAAACAGCTGCAGTCACACATTGCTCCCAGAAGCACGAAGCTGAAGCCTGAAGATGACGAATGAGACTTCGTCGAAACGTCGCCAAGACACTTCCAATTTTACATAGGAGAAAACCCGAATAACCAAAGACCTACATATATATATTTATTTCATGGGTATAGGTATGTAGGTCTTGCCATGCCAAGACCTACCTACATATATATATGCTAATAAAAATATAAAAAGAATTTTTTTTGCAAAGAATAAAGAATATATAAAGAAATGGCTTTACGTTTCATTAAAACAAATACAAAGAATTTCAGCAACTTATCATCAATGTGTCTACCTTTGTGTCCAACTTGACAAGTTAACTCTCCAGAAATCAACCCCATGTTATTGACAGTAGAAATTTCACTAAGTCAATATAATGGTTACGTAATGGCTGTATCAGTTCCAGCATCACCATCTTCAGACCTTACGGTATATGAATCTAGCAATAAATGGAAGATACTATTGGTACAAGCAATGAGTAGGAAATTAATCAACCCAACATTCAAGGGCTATATAATGCCTATCTTGAAATAATAATAATAATAATAATAATAATAATAATAATAATAATAATAATAATAATAATAATAATAATAATAATAATAATAATAATAATAATAATAATAATAATAATATTTAATTTTTATACCGCCCTTCTCCCGAAGGACTCAGGGCGGTGAACAGGCAGATAAAATAATACAATACATTACAATAAAAACACTATTTAAAAAACTTATTCAATATAGCCTAAATTTAAAATACAATACAAAATATAAAATAAACCCCAATAAAATCCATGTTTAAAAACCTATTTAAGCCAGTCCTGCTCGGAAGAATAGATATGTCTTCAGCTCGCGGCGAAAGATCCGGAGGTCAGGAAGTTGTCGAAGTCCTGGGGGAAGCTCATTCCAGAGGGTAGGTGCCCCCACCGAGAAGGCTCTCCCCCTTCTCAGTGGGCACCTACCAAGATTTATATTGAGTGCCAATTGCCTTCAAAGTGAAGTTGGCATTAACCATTAAACCCTTAATGATCAGAACCTTTGGGCTTCATATTTGAAGGTCACACCTGTCTATGTGACTATCAATATCTGTTGGAGAGCATTATTCTCTGAATTAGGATTGCAGATAGCTCAAAGCATGAATACAGCACAGAAATAAAATACTAGATTGCACTGAGTCATATAGCAATGATGAACATGAACCAAATATGGAAAAGCAAGGACATCAGCTTAGCAAGCAAATGTGTGTTAGTTTGCTCTGTTGTTCTATCTACCATATCACAAGATCTAAAATGGACAGCTAACATCAAAAACGTCATCAAAAAAGCACAACAAAGAATGTTCTTTCTGCACCAACTCAGAAAGCTCAAACTACCCAAGGAGCTGCTGATCCAGTTCTATAGAGGAATTATAGAGTCTGTCATCTGCACCTCCATAACTGTCTGGTTTGGGTCTGCAACCCAACAAGACAGACACAGACTGCAGAGGATAATTAGAACTGCAGGAAAAAACCATTGCTACCAACCTGCCTTCCATTGAGAACCTGTATACTGCACAAATGAAAAGGAAGGCTGTGAAAATATTCACAGACCCCTCACATCCTGGACATAAACTGTTTCAACTCCTACCCTCAAAACGACTCTATAGAGCACACCAGAACAACTGGACACAAGAATAGTTTCTTCCCGAACACCATCACTCTGCTAAACAAATAATTCCCTCAACACTGTCAAACTATTTACTAAATCTGCACTGTCCAATCACATTTGGCCAATAAAAAATTCTATTCTATTCTATTCTGTTCTGTTCTGTTCTGTTCTGTTCTGTTCTGTTCTGTTCTGTTCTATAGCTACCTTGGGTTGTGAAAGTTGGACCTTAAAAAAAGCAAGACTGGAAGAAATGCAACTCATTTGACTTGTGGTTCTGGAGAAGGCTCCTGCATATTCTTTGGATAGCAAAGTTGACTAACAAGCAATACTAGAGCACATGACATTAGACGAGTCACTAGAATGCAAAATTATGAAAGAGTTTCTTCCTTACTTTGGCCATGTCATGAGGGGGGATTCCCTGGAGAAAGCAATTATGTTTCGAAGAGTAACCAGTAAAAGGAAACAAGGCTCTCAAACAACATGGTACCTAGATGCTATCAAAGCTGTCACCAGCCAGAGCACAGACTTCAATGAAGAAGTCAAGATCAGAAGACGTGGAAATATCTGGCCCATTGAATCACTAAGAGTTGGACTTGACTGAATGGATAACATCATCATCTTCTGAACGTCCTTGTCCTCAGAGGCTTCTTGGCCTGACATTCTCCTCCATGGTTCTTCATAGTCAAGAAACATCTCTTCCATAACTTTTTGGTCTGCATTTTTTTTTTTAAAAAAATTCTTAACTGATTGAATTTTCAACTGTATATAAACAAGGACAAGAAGAATGATGCCTGTGCGGATTTTGGTCTATAAAAAAATCAAAGCCGAAAATTAATATCTTTGATACAATAATTGAGGGTGGAGGTTGAGGAGTAGGCATTTTATTACTGTCTCCTGATCATGTAAAGATTTATGTCCCTTGAAATCAAGATGAAAACACCCGTTATAAAAAGTAGTTCCTGCAGAATGGGAAAAGAACGGGCAATCAACTTCTGTCCTTTGCCACCATCACTATCTATTTTAGAAGTCTGGAGGTGGACTTTTATGATGCTGTATTTTTTAATTGAAATGTGTTGCTGAACAAGCAGGTTTATTTACATTTTTATTGCACTTTTATAGAAATGCCTATGAAAGCAACCTTGAAAGTCTTAGTAATGATCTATGGTTTTAAACAAATACTCTGAATGGAAATTGCATAGCGGCATATATTATGCATAACCTACCCAAACAACTGCGTAATGCAATAATCCTGCAAGATAACCTGAATGAGCTCTATGAAATTTCCTATTTTCTTTTCCTCTGGGATCATGATAAAAAAGGAATAGAGGAGGCCTAGGTATTTGGGATGTTAGCCTTTGGTGATGCTTTAAACCAATCGGGGCAAATCAATTTCGAAATATAAATCTTTTGGATTTTATTTGCAACGTCCTTCATGGCGTGCTTTACTGATATTCAGCACATACCCAATCTAGGATATATTTATGGTAGGTATCTTGTAACATAAGAAGTTTTTTTAATTAATACCTTATTGATATTTATTTCAATAATCAATTTTGTAAAGTTTGTAAAGGTAGATGTAAAATGTTCCCTCCTTCCTTACATGTAAGAAATATTTTCATAGTCCTTTAAAAAAGCAAGTCACCAAATTCATGGTCTCTAAGCTATTCCATTGGAACATTCAATTCAATCCTCAAATGTTGTTCTCTTTATTCTCTTTGATGCAGGGGTGAAATCCAGCAGGTTCTGACAGGTTCTGGAGAACAAGTAGCGGAAATTTTGAGTAATTCGGAGAACTAGCAAATACCAACTATAGCTGGCCCCAGAGTGGGGTGGGAATGGGGATTTTGCAGTATCCTTCTCCCAGGAGTGGGGAGGGAATGGGGATTTTGCAGTATCCTTCCCCTGGAGGAGGGTGGGAATGGAGATTTTACAGTATCCTTCCCCTGGAGAAGGGTGGGAATGGAGATTTTGCAGTATCCTTCCCCTGGAGTAGGGTGGGAATGGAGATTTCACAGTATCTTTCCCCTGCCACGCCCACCAAGCCACACCATGCCCACCAAGCCACGCCCACAGAACCAGTAGTAAAAAAAATTGGATTTCACCACTGCTTTGATGGCAGAGAGTTCTTAGAGACAACTGAGAACTCAACTCTGATCTAGAGAGACCAATCAGCAGTTTAAAGTATTCCAGAGATTGAAATCAATCCAGTATTTACAGTATTCCAGAGACTGAAATCAAGTACTGAAAAGTAACAACTGGTGAGACAGAGCTAAGCTTCTTTCATTTAGGAGCCAATATTTATTTATTTATTTATTTATTTATTTTATTTATTTATTTATTTATTTGTCAAATATGTATAAGAGAACAGATATAAGTATAAACATGATTATGAATACAGGAAATGGATATGAATGAATGGGGACATTAGGACAGGGATGGTAGGCACGTTGGTGCACTTATGCACATCCCTTACAGACCTGTTAGGAATGGGGTGAGGTCAACAGTAGACAGTCTAAGGTTAAAGTTTTGGGGGTTTGGGGAAGAAACCACAGAGTCAGGTAGTGCGTTCCAGGCATTGACCACTTGGGTTGCTGAAGTTGTATTTTCTGCAATCAAGTTTGGAGGGGTTTACCTTAAGTTTGTATCAATTGTTTGCCCATGTATTAATGTGGTTGAAGCTGAAGTAGTCATTGATAGGTAGGATGCTGTAGCAGATAATTTTGGGTATTACGCTTAGGTCAGACCGAAGGCGGTGTAGTTCTAAATTGTCTAATCCCAAGATTTCGAGCCTGGTGGCATAAGGTATTCTATTGTGAGCAGAGGACATCATAGAACCTAGACTCATTAGGCTAGAAGGTCAGAGGTCTTCTAGTCCAACCCTTGCTGAAGGTAGGAATGTTATACCATCATGCTTGTCTTCTCCTCTCCCTCTTGTTCTCTCTCAAACAAAATGATTGGCAGGCAAATTCAGAACTTCTGGTTTCTTGGTGTTAAAGAATAACTGTTCCTAGGATTACTTCAGCACTTAGAAGTGAAGGGCAAAGAATGCCAGAAGGAAACATCTCTATGAGCTTTGAAAGCTGACCCATGTACTAATTCAGAAAGTAGAAAATTGTGGTTATAGCAATTGCTCTAGTTGGCGAATATGTTGCAATAAATCTTCCAGCCTGATCCTTTCTTTGAAAGCAGCACTTTAGAGCTATGGAAGCATCACAGCAGATGTCCAACCTTGGTGGCTGTCTAAGCGGTTTCTGCTGCCTTCCTTTGCCCATCCCCAGCCTCTTTCTTTTTTTCCCCTCTCCTTCCAGTGGTCTACCGTAGATCTACCAAAGGAATTTGAAGAAAAACATAGATTGCATACTAATTATGATTGTACACTCCAAAGATAACACGACATCTGGCCGTGGTGAAACTTAAGTACTGTCCTGATCGGGCTTTTCAGATTGGGAAGGTCTACTCAGAGCTTTTTACTTTCTGCAAGGTGAAGACTGAATAGTTAAGGTTAGGACTCCATTTGGTTCCGTCCCAAGCTGGGTGAAAGACACTGGAAACATGGAGGCTGATTGGAAAGATGGTTTAATGATGAAGCAGAACCACATGGGATTCTGGGTAGCTGACCGCATGGAGTTGAGAGTGGAGAGTATTTATACCTTATCCTGGGCTTTGCACTTGAGCTTCCTGTTCCTGCGCAAGAACATGTATTCTAATTGGCTGTTGTAGGGGTCACGGCTGGCTCTGTAGGTTGTCTGAGCTAAGTTTGGTTGAAGTTTGGAGGGTGATGCAATGTCCTTTAGGAGATTGTGCCATGTGGTGAGCTCTGCTGCTGGATGGTAGTGGGTTAATCCTACCTTCATTCAGACCTTGCTGCAGGGAGTAATGGATTACCAAATCTGCATTTCTAAAGCTGCCCCAGCTCAGTTTCATGCTTGGGGGTGGGGGCAGGGAGCTAAGGCTCTGAGTTTCTGGCTCCCTTAAGATTTTTGTTTCTTTTTTAGGGGAAATATTTTATCCTGCCTTTTTTTAAATATTTCTCAAAATATTTCATTCTTCGGGGTTGGGGGGAGCTTCCCACAAGAAACATCTGTTCTTTGAACTAGCTCTTACCTAAGGATTTTCCTTCATTAGGGAAAAAAGCAATGTTTTAACAATTTTATTTTGGCCTTCCTTCTTTCCTCCCTCCCTTCCTCCTTCCCTCCCTCCCTCCCTTCCTTCCTCTCCTTCTTTCCTTCCTTCCTCTCCTTCCTTCCTTCCTTCCTCCCTTCCTTCCTCCCTCCCTTCCTTTCTTCCTTCCTTCCTTTCTTCCTTCTTTCCTTCCTCTCCTTCCTTCCTTCCTCTCTCCTTCCTTCCTTCCTCCCTCTCCTTCCTCCCTCCCTCCCTCTCCTCCCTCCCTCCCTCCCCCTCCCCCCCCCCTCCCCCTCCTCCCTCCCTCTCCTTCCTTCCTTCCTTCCTTCCTTCCTTCCTTCCTTCCTTCCTTCCTTCCTTCCTTCCCTTTCTCTCTCCCTCTCTCTGAACAATCCCATGAATGCATAATATTAACAGGATGGGAAAATATACACTGTCATCCACAAAAGCACATTTTCCATCCTCATGATTCATCATTGATTTCTTGAAGTCAGTGTTCTATTCTTTATTTTGTTCTAAAAAAAAACCCCACAGAGATTCTGACTATCATCGGATTATTCTTAGCGTGGCAGATGAATTTCAAAAATGGAAATGAGACTGCCTTGTTTTTTTAACTTGGGAATGTCTTACTGCTGGGCTGAGTCAAGTAATTACAGTACAACCCAATTCTATGAAGAAGCAGATAGAAAAAAAATTTTGGGAGTGTCTCCAAATTTAAGAATATAGAGACATACAGTGTGTTTTCCTGTGTTCAATACAGATGCATTGTTAGTTATAAGGAAGAGTCAGTTTCCTCCTGGATCATATTCCCTTTGTATTGCTAGAAATTAGCAATACTGCATGGAAAATAACATATTACTAGAACAGAAGCTATGCATAATTTGCAAAGTCTTATATGTTATTCCAGTCAGATCATTTCATTGCTCTTTGAACTGAATCTGATTTCAGATGCTCAAGCATATATCTTGTTTAAAGAGATAGATAGGAGAGAGAGAGAGAGAGGGAGAGAGGGATATATATCCCTCCCTCCCAGAAGCACGAAGCTGAAGCCTGAAGATGACGAATGAGACTTCATCGAAACGTCACCAAGACACTTCCAATTTTACGCGGGAGAAAACCCGAATAACCGAAGACCTACATACAAACACCCGTGAAAACCTCAGAAAACATATATATATATATATATATATATATATATATATATATATATATATATATATATATATATATATATATATATATATATATATATATATATATATATATATATATATGTAGATCTTTGGTTATTCGGGTTTTCTCCGTAAAATTGGAAGTGTCTTGGCGACGTTCGACAAGTCTCATTTGTCATCTTCAGGCTTCAGCTCGTCTTCATGTTCAGCACGAAGCTGAAGCCTGAAGATGACGAATGAGACTTCGTCGAAACGTTGCCAAGACACTTCCAATTTTACACGGGAGAAAACCCGAATAACCAAAGATCTACATACAAACACCCGCGAAAACCTCAGAAAACATATATATATATATGTCTTTGGTTGTTCGGGTTTTCTCCCGTGTAAAATTGGAAGTGTCTTGGCGACGTTTCGACGAAGTCTCATTCGTCATCTTCAGGCTTCAGCTTCGTGCTTCTGGGAGCAATGTGGAAACCCGCCCTTATTGACAAACGAGTCCCTAACACGAGGAATGACACCAGACCCACACTCACAAGGTCCACACAGGATGTCACCACCGCACATCCACCCAGAAAGCAGACCCAAACCCACACTGATCATGAAGCACGACCAAGGACCAGAAGCCAGACCGCAGCTGCAACATTAGCCATTTCAAACCCCTCCAATCCATTCATGCAGCAGACTGACACCCACTATGAAGATGTAGCACGACCACAAAGCCAAACAACAGCTATGCAGCTCACCAGCTCAAATCCCCCTGCAGCACAGACTAGACTGAGCACAACCAAGCCCCCACCAACACAGGACACACCCCCAGCCAATCAGAGCACAGAAAAAACCCCATCCAATCAGAGCACAGCCAAGCTCCCACCCAATCAGTTCAAACCCCCACTAGCAGTTAAAAGGAAGAAACAGCTGCGATCACACATTGCTCCCAGAAGCACGAAGCTGAAGCCTGAAAATGACGAATGAGACTTCGTCGAAACGTCGCCAAGACACTTCCAATTTTACACGGGAGAAAACCCGAACAACCAAAGACCTATATACAAACACCCGTGAAAACCTCAGAAAAAATATATATATATATATTCAGAAGCATGAAGCCGAAAGCACCACCCTGAAGATGATGAGTGAGACCTCATCGAAACGTCACCAAGATACCAAGCGCTCCATGGCTTAGGGCCTGGGTACTTACGGGACCGCCTGCTGTTACCACATGCCTCCCACCGACCCGTACGCTCTCACAGAGAGGGACTTCTCAGGGTGCCGTCCGCCAAGCAATGTCGGCTGGCGGCCCCCAGGGGAAGGTCCTTCTCTGTGGGGGCTCCCACACTCTGGAACGAACTTCCCCCGGGTTTATGCCAAATACCTGACCTTTGGACATTCCGTCGCGAACTGAAGACACATCTTTTTATTCGCGCGGGGCTGGCTTAAATTGATTTTAACAAATTTTTAAATTCTTATTAACTAATTTTAAATGGGTTTTTTTAGCTTATTACATATTTTATTTCTCAGGCCAATTTTAAAATAAGTTTTTTAACTGCATTTTAAATTTGTATATTGTACCGTCTGTTTTATTCTTGCCTGTACACCGCCCTGAGTCCATCGGGAGAAGGGCGGTATAGAAATCAAATAAATAAATAAATAAATAAATAAATACTCTCCACCTTACATGGGAAACCGACCAACCGACCGACCTACCTACCTACCTACCTACATACATAATATATATATATATATATGAACTAAGAAATTATTTTTAATAGCCTTAGTAGAATTCCTAGGGGTGGGTTGTTCTATTTAGCCATAGAAGAAAGTCTGTTAAATTGTTCTATTCAGTAATAAATTGTTCTATTTAGCAATAGAAGGTCTGCTAAATCTAAGATTGAGGTTTATAAATGATATTGAAATTTTCTCCTCAAAAGCCCATTCTTTTGCAGGAAATCTGATGGTTGGCATCAAATCAACTGCTAAAATAACAAAGATGTCAGGACCTCTCAGGTTATCATACACGGATGGTGAACTATGTTCAACTTGAAGGCACATAAGTTGGGCAGGCCTCGTTAACTTCCTTGCAGCAGCATTTTTATGATCAAAGGATTTACAGTTATCTTTACTGAAGGAATATTCTCCAGCTAGAGATGGAGATACATATACACACATTGAGTTGGTAGGTAGGTAGGTAGGTAGGTAGGTAGGTAGGTAGGTAGGTAGGTAGGTAGGTAGGTAGATGATAGAGATAGGTAGGTAGGTAGATGATAGACAGATAGATAGATAGATAGATAGATAGATAGATAGATAGATAGATAGATAGATAGATAGATAGATAGATAGATAGATAGATAGATAGATATTCAGACAGAGAGAGAGAGATAAGAAGGTAGATAGATAGACAGATAGAGCGAGATAGAGATAGGAAGGTAGATAGGAAGGTAAGATGATGAAAGAAAGAGAGAGAGAGAGAGAGAGAGAGAGAGAGAGAGATAGGAAGGTAGATAGAAAGGTAAGATGATAGAAAGATAGATAGATAGATAGATAGATAGATAGATAGATAGATAGATAGATAGATAGATAGATAGATAGATAGATAGATAGATAGGTGGTTGGGTGGGTGGGTGGGTGGTTGGGTGGGTGGATGGATGGATGGATGGATGGATAGATAAATAGATAGATAGATAGATGGATGGATAGATAAATAGATAGATAGATAGATAGATAGATAGATAGATAGATAGATAGATAGATAGATAGATAGATAGATAGATAGTGTTGTGTCTTGTCCGCTCTCACCGCAGCCGGGGTCTGCTTATCTGCTCCCGAACACGGAGGAATGTATGCCTCCCGGCCACAGTTCTGGCTCCATGCCCAGACAAGCTGCAGAGGAGGGGGCACGTCCCGGTCCCAGCCCTGGCTCCATGCCCAAGCAGGCTGCAGAGGAGGGAGCATCCTCCAGCCCCAGCCCTCTCCATGCCCAGGCAAACGGAGCAGCTAGACCCCTCCCCCTCCTCCACAGCATGTGAGCCTGAGGAAAGTTTACTCCCAACAACAGCTGATTGGAGTGACCCTCGCATCAGAAGATTGGATAGGCGGAGGCAACAGAAGGAAGGGAGGGGCAGGCCTTAATGAGTGCTGAGTCATGGAGCCACACCCCATGGCCTATATAAAGGATCTGCTTTCTGGCAGTCTCTGAGTCAGGCAAAGTCGAACTTATCTTGCTGAAGTCACTTACTGGTCTCCTGCCTGCTCTGAGGACTTTGCTAGGACTTTGGGCAGAGCTGCAGAGGCAAGCCTGATTCGGATTTCCCTGACCCGGCCGTCAGCGGAGGAGTGGGACACTACAGATAGATAGATAGATTAGAAAGACAGACAGACAGACAGACAGACAGACAGATAATAGAACAGACAGACAGATATCATTTTAACTCTGCTTTCTGTATTATAAGTACCGATTAACATTGATTACATTGAAAAATACTTTAGTAAAATGTAATTCTGGAGGCTCAGCTGTAATTCAGATTTTGGCTTTGTTAGTTCCTAAGTGAATTCTTAATTTATTCTAAAGATAGCTTTCAACTTTAGAAAAAGAAAGAGAGAATTAAGAGGAGGAGGCAGCAGAAGAGAGATGAAAAGAGGAGAAAGAAGAGTAGGTGAAAATGGTTTCTTGCATAACTTTCCCCCAAAAAAACCATGAAGGCTGTTTCACCATGAAAACTTGAATGTATGCTGTAGAGAGTAACAAATGGTTATGGCCTGTAGAACAATATAACTAATATGACCAAATGAAGCAGCATTTAATTCAGCTGTCAGCTTAGCAGCTAACCTAGAGCCATTCGTTCCCTTTGAACAAGAGCGAGTTTTGCATGCAGAATCTGGATGTGGCTTGGTATGAAAAGGCAGAACCCACTAAAGCTAATCATTAAATGTGTTGCCAGATGGACAAGACTACATGGACCCATCAAAGACCATCTGGGAAAAAGGAAAGCAGGAAACGGGGAAGGAGAGGCTCTCCTTATGGGCAGGAACAGATTGTTTATCTTGTAATGGCAAAATTATTCTGAGTTAAAAGAAGGTCTGCTCAGGAGCAGTCCTCTATTTCTTACATCTCATCACCTTGTTATGATGCTAATGTTATTTGTATGATTATGCCTATGAGTGATTATTAAGCAAGGGATGGAGAACTGCCTCTGGGTCTGTTGTGTCTATGTGAGTCCTTGTGGGCTCACATATTCTCAACAGCGGCGTGGTGGTCTAGTGGTGAAGATGCTCACCTCTCACTAGGAAGGTTGAGAGTTCAATTTTAGGTAGCAGTAGATTTTTCTCTCCTATGGTACAAAAAAAAATTGCTGTGAACTCCACTGTGGTGTCAGGAAGGGCATCTGGCCAGTAAATGCTTGGCTCCATCCAGTCGCCCAGACCAATAGTGGGATTCAAATCCTGTTGCTACCGGTTTGCTCGGGGGTGCACTCGAGGGTGCACTCTCATGCACTCGCAACACTTCTGGGCACGTGCAGAAGCTTCTGTGCATGTGCAGAGACATCTGGGCGGGTGGGCGGAGCCTCTCACTGCCGCCACTATCTGAGTCGTACTAATAGCAACCTACTACTGGCCCAAATGAAGGGATTACTTGGTCGTAAAAAGGAAATTTATGAGAGTTCATGTGCGTTGGTGCTTTTAAAGTCCCACTTTTTCCAAACAGACACTTTGAACATAAGTGTCCTTTCCTGTTGCAAAAAAATAAAATAAAATGGATAAGTAGTATCCTCTCTTATTTTGAAAACATTAAGGGGAAAAAATGTGATGAACTACCAAGCAAACACATATTGCTTTCCTCATTTGCTCTTTAGCTAGCAACCTTCTAAGGGGGGAAATATGGATGTGGCTTCAGTTCCTGTGAACTATGAAGTTGTCCTTCCTCATTTAGTCTTCCTATCTGCTAAAAGATTGTATAATTTCACAAAGAAAGCTTCGCTCATAAAAACTCAGTGGGTTTCGTTCCTCCTCATGGGAAGTTCTATTTGTTTTCTGTGAGTACAGCTATAAAATCAGCAAGAGACCACTCTCAACAGGATGTAGGAGAAAACAGAGATCCAGGACTTCGTCTTTTATCATAGCTTATTACTTCTTGGCTCTCATAATGTAGCATTAGAGCTAAATAAAGTCATGGACATTTATAGTAATGCACACTGTGAAAGCAACTTAGGGTGATATTAATTAACTATCTAATTAATTTTTTTGCAAATGGATGTGGCCACCCATCTCACATAGCATGACTCTGGGTGGTGTACAGACATAGCAGCATGACCAATTTTGGAATATCTAACATGAAATCAAAAGAAAAACACCAGTAAGACAAGATTGTGGGATAGTAACAGCCACCGAACATCATACAGCTCATTTAACTAGGAGAATGAAAAGTATATTTTGGATCTTAAGTATTTACCTTGCACGGTTGAATATGTATCAGGAGCAAAAGACAAGGTCCACATGTGAAGGTTCAATTAAGCTGATTTATTGCTAAAAGCCAATGTGCAAGAACATTCTCAACTAAGGGTAAGCTTCTGGTTCAAGTTAAATAAAGGTCAACCGCATTCAAGAATAGTTAGTCTTTTTTAAAAAAAGTTTTTCATAATTTTTTTAATTTTTATAAAAATCAGGGGTAGTATTCACTTATCTTCACTACCGGTTCGCAAATGTGAGTGTGTGTGCCTTCTGCGCATGCACAGAGCATAAAAAATAGGACGTGATGATGTCTGGATGGGTGGGCGGAGCCTCCCGCAGTCACCGCTACTGGTTCACCCGAACTGGATAGAACCGGCTGGATACCACCACTGATAAAAATGACAAATCAATGTGTGAACAGAGTGGCACCTGGGCGCCATACATTCCAATACAGATAAAACTGATCAAATCAAACATCAGTATTACATTCAATCAACCTATGTATCTCTAATAATCATACACTTCTATGCTAGATTACAATCTATCTGTTGTGACCCAGGCCTAAGTAGGTAGTAATAAGCTTAGTCCATGGAAAAATAAACTTTATTCCAACAGCTGGGAATTACTTCATTCCCAGCATCGTTCAACTCAGAGTAAAACAAATGCCTCCCAAGCACAAATTCTTCAGTTATCTCACAAACCTTAGTCCAATTAGGCAAACTACCAAAGGCCCTTCCTGGCAAATGTCCAGAAACCACAAAAAGTAGAGGACGCAGCTACAATGTTGTTTTCCGGCAAGCTGAAACACCGGTGCTGGTCTGTTTTAAGTCTTATGGGAGGGGCCAATCATCTCTTGGCCTTACTCCTGAGTTGTCCTTTCTGTTTGAGCTGCTCTTGCCTTCTGGCAGCTCTTCTCATGCGTGCATTAGGAACAGGTTCCTCCTGTTCTTCTGTCTCACTACTATCAGTCTCTGGAGGCACCTCACTTCCCGATGGCCCTGGCCTTACCTCAGCCTCATCGCTGTCTGACTCCATTGCCAGCTCCGTAGGCTGCTGACGGACCACAAAACTATCCTTATTCAAGTATTCCACCTATTTCTCATTATTACTTTCTCTTTATCAAATACAAATGTATACATTAATATTCCCTTTATTTCTATCACTTATTCTAGCTTTTCATCATGTCACCCTATATTAAAAGGCTTTTTCTTTCTTTCCTGTCTAACTTCTAAACCTTCCTAAAAAAGAGAGAAAAGAAAAAAAAAGAGTAGAGAAAGAGAATGAAGGAAAGAAAACTCAAAGCAGTGACAGAAGAAAGGAATCGCACATCCATCCTCTCTTGCCCACTTTATACTTTAATTCCTATGCTTTAAAAGAAAGAGAGAGAATAGTTGATCTTACTTCATATGTGGCTACGCAGGGATTCTAGGCTGATTCCCCATTTTTACTCCACCCCCAGGGTTTGACATTCCTTCTTGCCATACAATATCTTGCCTCCAGAAGCTGACAGTAGTGAGGCAGAGGAACAGGAGGAGCCTGTTCCAAACGCACACATGAGAAGAGCTGCCAGGAGGCAAGAGCAGCTTGAGCAAAGAGGACAACTCAGGAGTAGTGTCAAGAGATGATTGGCCCCTCCCAAAAGGCTTAAAAGACCAGCAATGGCGTTTGGGCTCTTTGCCGGAAAACAACGTTGATAGAATTGCTCCTTGAGAGACAAAAATGTCAACATGGGCAATTCGGTTGCATAGTTCTGGGCCATCATTTTGAATTTTTAATTCTCTCATTTCCCCGCTCCTCCAGTAGGGCTTCCTATAGGCAGATTCCAGCCCAAACCTGCTTGTCTACCATGTATTTAACGTCTGGTTATGCTTCATTACCAATTTTATTCTGTTAGGTAAAAAATTAGAAATCTTTTTCTCACTCAGAATGGTCATAATATTCTCATTTGGAATGCACTGCTGAATTCTGCCAGCAAGTGAAAAAGCATAATATTTTCTAAAGCATTTCTGCTACTCTTGTTTTAATGAGAACTGGCAGAACCTGTTGTCTTTCGTGCCTGCTGATTCTATAATGTTAAGGCTTTTTTTTCTCCCAGTGAAATTCACTTTCTTCGATTTTAACTGGTAAGTAAAAAAAAAAAAAGTTTTGCATTTTAAATGCATTTTTTTCCATTTCATTATTTGCGAATTGTTTCTGGAGGACAGACTACACATTAAATATTAGATCCAGTCTGATAAAAAAAAAAATAAACCTTGTTCTCATAGAACCTTGGCCCTAAGGAATGCAGTAGAATCTATGCTCAAAGATGGCTTTTTAAAAACTTTACTGTGTGAGCCTACCAGAGTTGGTTCAAAGCAGGTGACAACAAAATCTAAAGAGAGATAGTGTTGGTGGTCCAAGTTGGTAGCAGTAGACGCAGTCAGTTCAAAAACAAACAGTCTTTATTAGAACAGCTGAGCATTAACTCATTCTCAGCATAGTCCAAACTAAATCAAAGCAAATTCTTCCCAACACAATTCTTCAGTCTTATCACCAACCTTGGTCTAATTAGGCAAACTGCCAAAGGCTTTTCTTGGCAAAAGTTCAAAAGCAGAAGACCCCGACAAGAAATAAATGCAGCAAGACAAGGAGCAATTCTATCAACATTGTTTTCCGGCAAAGAGCCCAAACGCCGTTGCTGGTCTTTTAAGCCTTATGGGAGGGGCCAATCATCTCTTGGCCCTACTCCTGAGTCATCCTTTTTGCTTTAGCTGCTCTTGCCTTCTGGCAGCTCTTCTCATGTGTGCATTAGGAACAGGCTCCTCCTGTTTCTCTGCCTTACTACTGTCAGCCTCTGGAGGCTCCGGAGTCCACACATCACTCCCAGATGGCCCTGGCCCCACCTCTGCCTCTGACGCAGAGCCCTCATCTGGGCCTTCCTCAGCCTCCAGGACTGGCCCATGTTCTTCCTCAGCCTCATCTCTGTCCGACTCCATTGCCAGCTTCTCAGGCTGCTGGCAGACCATAACAGATAGAGTGGAAGGGAGGGAGGGAGGAAGAAGGGAGGGAGGGAGGGAGGGAGGAGGGAGGGAGGGAGGGAGGGAGGAGGGAGGGAAGGAAGGGAGGAAGGAAGGAAGGAAGGAAGGAAGGAAGAAGACAAGGAAAAAAGGAAAAAAGACAGAAGAGACTAGGAACACTATTGATAAGAGGAATAATGAGGAATAATTGTTACAATCCTTTGCGTTTGCTTCTGACAGCACAGAAGGAACTGGACAGAAACCTCAGGAAATAATATAATATGTCTTGTTTATGATTTAGAGAAATGATTAACCTAGCCAGGATTTACAGCTGTTGTACATTAAATCTTTCAAACAAGCTGATTTGAGTCGATGCCTTGATTTTCAGATTCATCTCATCGTTTAAAGAAAATGTATTATAGTTATACAGTATGATCTGAAAACACCAGAGGAATGGAAAAAAGGTGACACGGTCATTAGTGTGTGGTTTGAAGCAGATGACAACAAAATTTAAATAAAAGAATAAATTTAAATAAATAAATAAGAAAGACAAGGAAGAGGGGGAGAAAAAAACAAGAGAGACTAGGAACATCATTGATAAGAGGAATAATGAGGAATAATTATTGCAATCTTTTGAGTTTGCTACTGACACTACAGAAGGAACTGGGCAGAACCTTCAGGCGAAACAATAAAATATTCCAAGGTTTTAGAGAAACGATGAACCTATCCAGAATTTATAGCTATTGTACGTTAAATCTTTCAGCCAAGCTGATTGAGTAGCCTTAATTTTCAGGCTCATAGTTTAAAGAAAATGTATTACACTTATATGATCTTAAGACACCAGAAGAATGAAAAAAGGTGACACAGTCATTAGTGTATGGTTGCCTAAAACGTGTGTGCCATCTGCTCCAATAAATTATGACAAGGATTTATTATGTGGTGCACTTTTGTGGTGCACTAATAAGAACAAGAAGAATGATAATGGAGTTAATTGTACTCCATTCAAACATAACATTTTTCCCCTTTATGTGCAGATAGCAGTGGCACTCTCTAATGCTTTGGATGACTGAAATTCCTTCCTTCCTTCCTCCCTCCTTCTCTCCCTCCCTCCCCTATATTTGTGTGTGTTTGTGTGTATGTGTGTGTGTGAGAGAGAGAGAGAGAGAGACAGAGACAGAGACACAGAGGGAAAATGAATGAATAATCTGAGCTCAGTTCAGAACTTTTCAAAGCATTTCTTGTCTGTATGAAAATTTCAAACTCAGATGATATGTTAAACATGTGAATCAATCAATGTCATGCCTACTATATCTGGAACCTGTGCCTTTTGTTATCATGCGTTTTGGGTTTTCTTCAGAAGGTGAATTTTAATAGCAATTCAGTAAAACTACCCTGAATTAACAACGCATATAATTGCCTTGTTTAAAAAAAAGGCAACCCGTTTTCTATGGTTTTATAGACTTTCAGGCTGATGGCAATGAATTCCGAAAAGGAAGTATCAGAAAATTTCTGGAACAGCTTCAGGATGAGTTTGGGTGGGGTTTTTTTTTGTTTTGTTTTTTAAATCAAAGCCAGTAGAATTAGATTGTTGGTTAGTTGGTAAGTAGCTAGCTGGGTAAGGTAGATTTTTCTTCTTCTTCTTTGATCACATGGAGAGCATAACTATAGTTCTTCCTTCTTCCTTTCCCAGTTTATCTTTCTTAATTTCTTAGCAGAGAAGTCATGAACACTTTTACATTTCAACAAGTTTTCTTTTTCTTGATGCAAGGTTGGAAATGATGGATCCTGAAGTACTTCGCTAGAAGACTTAATAGGCCTTATAAAGGCATGTGCTCCTAAAGGATATTTCCCCCTCCCTCTTGTGAAATTCTTGATGACTAATGCCATGAAGTCAATGGCTATTAAATAACTCAGCAAACAGGATTTTAACTACCTTCTTGTTATCCTGATTATTCATGTCTGCTTTTTTCCTGGTCGTAAATCTGTCTTTTGACAAAAGATTTACTCAATTTTCTCCCCATTCATATTCACTCAGCTGAAACTTGCTTAATTAAAATGATAACAAGAGTAGATAAATCTGCGATTTTCACTAAATGTCAGTTCAGCATTGCCTTGCCTGCTTAGCTACTAAGGTACGTTTTCATCACGCTCCAACAACTCAGATGCTTGACTTGTGATTCTATTAAGTATGGCCCAATCAAATGTTACTCTTACAAAATAGAAGAATGGCACAAGCTCTGTGCTATTCAGTTCAAATTTGGTTCATTTTTGCTCTTTTGCCCTCTATTTTCATCATCATCATCATCAATTACCACCTGAAGAAGAAAAGAAACAATTATCAAAGCTATTTGGACAGCTTTCCTCTCCTCTTACCAAGGCCATCAGGACTTCCATATTGAAGAAGAAGAAGAGAACCTCCCTTCTTCATTGCTTTAACAACTGATCTGAAGGCCATTGTTGTTGTTAATTGCGAAGACATATCCAACCCATTGCGACCCATGGACAATGTTCCCCCAGCCTTTCTGTCTTCTACCATACTCTGGAGTCCATTTAAGCTCACACCTACTGCTTCAGTGACTCCATCAAGCCACCTCGTGTCGTGTCATCCCTTTCTTCTTTTGCCCTCAATCTTTCCCAGCATTAGGCTCTTCTCCAGTGATTCCTTCTTTCTCATTAGGGGGCCAAAGTATTTGAGTTTCATCTTCAGGATCTGGCCCTCTAAAGAGCAGTCAGGGTTGATCTCCTCTAGGACTGACTGGTTTGATCGCCTTGCAGTCCAAGGGACTCGCAGGAGTCTTCTCCAGCACCATCGTTCAAAGGCCTCAATTCTTTGACACACAGCCTTTCTTATGGTCCACCTTTCACAGCCATACATTGCAACCGGGAAAACCAGACCATACTCACAGATTATTTATTTATTTATTTATTTATTTTATTTATTTTGTCACAACAATATATGTAAGTATAATACAATAAGATTATATAGTATATAAACATATATATGAGTAAATATAAGGAGGTATAAGCATATATATATATATATAGGAAGAAGAAAAGAAAAACAATAGGACAGGAACAGTAGGCACGTTTGTGCGCTTATGCACGCCCCTTATTTTATTTTTATTTTTATTTTATTTGCATTTATATCCCGCCCTTCTCCGAAGACTCAGGGCAGCTTACACTATGTCAAGCAATAGTCTTCATCCATTTGTATATTATATACAAAGTCAACTTATTGCCCCCAACAATATCTGGATCCTCCTTTTACCTACCTTAAAAAGGATGGAAGGCTGAGTCAACCTTGGGCCTGGTGGGGCTTGAACCTGCAGTAATTGCAAGCAGCTGCTGTTAATAACAGACTGTCTTACCAGTCTGAGCCACAGAGGCCCTTATGGTCCTCTTAGGAATGGGGTGAGGTCAATAGTAGAGAGTTCTTGGTTAAAGCTTTTAGGATTATGGGAAGAGACCACAGAGTCAGGTAAAGTATTCCAAGCACTGATGATTCTGTTACAGAAGTCATATTTTCTGCAATCTAGATTAAAGCGGTTGACATTAAGTTTAAATCTATTGGTTACTCTTGTATTATTGCAATTAAAGCTGAAGTAGTCTTTGACAGGAAGGACATTACAATAGATGATTCTGTGAGTTAAACTTAGGTCTTGTCGAAGGCGACGGAGTTCCAAGTTTTCTAAGCCTAGGTTTTCAAGTCTGGTGGGATATTTGGAGTTTGTCCAATTCACTCTGACATAGAACATCTGAGTTGGAAGGGACATTGGAGGTCTTCTAGTCCAACCTGAGATCCTAAACCATTTCAAAATGGCTGTCCAGTCTTTTCTTAAAAGCTTCCAGTGATGGAGCACCCACAATTTCTGAAGGCAAACTGTCCCACTGGTTGATTGTTCTCACTGGCAGGAAATTTCTCCTTAATTTTAGGTTGCTTCTCTCCTTGACTGGTTTCCATCCATTGCTTCTTGTCCTGTTTTCTTGTGGTTTGGAAACTAGGTTGGTCCCCTCTTTTTTTTTGTGGGAGTCCCTCAAATATTGCAACACTGCTATCATGTCACCCCTAGACCAGCTAGGGGTGACATGATTTCATAGATCATACCCAATTCCTGCAACTGTACTTCATAGATTTGGTCTCCAGCCCCCCTAATCATCTTTGTTTCTCTTCTCTGCATTTTTCAGGGTTTCAACATCCTCTATTGTGGTGACAAAAATTGGATGCAGTATTCCAAATGTAGTCTTACCAAGGCCTTATAAAGCGGTTCTAACACTTCACGTGATCTTGATTCTATCCTGCTATTAATGCGGCCTAGGATTGCATTGACTGTCCTAGGCTGTCAATAAGGCTGTCTTCCTCTTCCATTTTTCAATACAGATGCTCTTCATAGCACCCCTGAAACACTAAGCTTTGATGCAGTATATTTTTGCATGTTTTTTTTCCCCTCCCTCTCCATATGTTTTTCCTTTGGTACCGGGCCTTTTTTTAGATTGCATTTGAAAAGTGGAGACATTTTTTCCCCTATTCTCTCAATTGTTTAGTGTGAAATTAAAATAGTACAGAATTTATCTTTAAGCATGACCATTTGCTTTATTTAGTTTCCTAGTATGATTTAGATTGCTTATTTAGTATCCTATGACTATGTGTCTTATGATTCTTGATGAATGTGTTTTTTTTATGTACACTGAGAGCTTATGCACCGAAGACAAATTCCAATCACTCTTGGCCAATAAAGAATTCTATTCTATTCTATTCTATTCTATTCTATTCTATTCTGTTCTGTTCTGTTCTGTTCTGTTCTACCCTACCCTACCCTACCCTACCCTAACCACATTTCAGCTGGAGAAAATGTTAGCAATTGAACTGATTGTAATTCTAACTATGGACCTCTACTTCTGAAGTGTCCCAAAGTTAAATAACACCGCTTTATATCTTTCTGATGAAATGAAAGCATTCCACAGAGACTTTGCTGCATAACCAGACAAATGATGCTGGATTTCTTCTGAAGAGTTATCAAACAAGAAGAAGAGAATGCTATAGAAATAGCAAAAAGAATGGCCAGGCTCTGATGTTTGCCTCAGGCAAATCCAGTGTTCACGTCAGGTTTGCTCTTGATGCACTTCTGCGAGCAACATAAAAAGTTTGGATGAGGGGAAGTCTTTGATTGTATTCTAACCCTTTGGGACTGGATTCTCTGTTTGGGGAAATACACCTCAGAAAGTATCATATTCAATGGAAAATAAATGAATAGGATTGTCTGATGCTTTGGAGCAGAATCTCTAATCTTTTAATCTTCCTTTTGCAAAAAATAAATAAATGAATTTTATATAGTCTGAACTTGTGGAAAAGAATCCTTAATCTTTTAATCTTTCTTTTATTGGTTAGTCTCTGTAGATTTCGTGCTATTAGAGAAAAAGAAGAAGAAGATTGCGGTCTTAAATTCTATGAATCATTGAACCAGCAACAGAATAGTCAAAGCAGCAAACAATTCAGCATCACTAATTCAATTTATCAATTTCTGGAGACATGCAGACATTACAAGAAACAGGTTGAGTAACTGCTTGGGTGTGAGAGAGAAAACAATGGGATCATTCTAAATAAATCATGTCATCCATAGTTAGAACCCCAAAATAGCCAAGAAAAGACCAGGATGTGATTGCTTCTCTCCGTATTGTCTCTCTTCATTAAGGTAGGCTTATTGTTGGAAGAAGCTTTACTAGCAATACCTATCAAGTAGTCTGAAATTTATGTTATTGTTGCTTTAAAAGTATTTCTCGAGGGCTTCTCAAACCTCTGTTGAGGTTAGCTAGATGATAGCTAGCTAGCTAGCTAGCTAGCTAGAAGATGGTAGATAGATAGATGATAGATAGATAGATAGATAGATAGATAGATAGATAGATGATAGATAGATATAGATATAGCTATAGCTATAGATGATAGATAGATATAGATGATAAATGATAGATAGATTATACATAGATAGATAGATGATAGATAGATAGATAGATAGATAGATAGATAGATAGATAGATAGATGATAGATAGATGATAGATAGATGATAGATGATAGATGATAGATGATAGATGATAGATAGATATAGATATAGATATAGATGATAGATAGATATAGATGATAAATGATAGATAGATTATAGATAGATAGATAGATAGATAGATAGATAGATAGATAGATAGATAGATCAAATCAAAGAAGCCTTGATAGCTATCCAAAACAAATATAACCCCCCCAAGCACATCCTAGATCTGACCAACCACTGCCTATTCAACACATACTTCATCTATAACAGACAAAGATACAAACAAATAGAAGGAGCACCCATGGGATCACCCCTGTCACCTGTCATTGCCAACCTCTACATGGAACACTTTGAAACCCAAGCACTAGAAAAATCTGATCACAAACCCAAACTCTGGCTCAAATATGTAGACGACACCTTCATAATCTGGCCACACGGGAAAGAAAAACTTGACAACTTCCTCACACACCTCAATAGCCTACACCCCAAAATACAGTTCACCATGGAAACAGAAGTTAACAACCAACTTCCCTTCCTAGATGTCTTAGTCTACAGGAAACCCAATGGCTCCCTAGGACACACCATCTACCAGAAGAAAACACACACAAACTACTATCTGCACGCACTATCACACCACCATCCAGCACAGATCAACTCCGTAGCCAAGACACTCATCTCCAGAACAAAACGCTTAGCTGACGAACAACACCTAAAAACCGAACTACACACTCTCACTAACATACTAACATCCAATGGATTCCAGAGAAATAAGATTACCAAACTAATCCAAAAAGAACCCCCCACTAAAATCCAAGACAGAGAACAAGAAAACGGCACAGCCCTCCTCCCATATATAAAAGGCACCACAGACAGAATCAGCAAGATCCTCCACAAACACAACATCAAGACAGCATTCTGCACAAACCGAAAAATATCCACCATCCTAAGAAACCCCAAAGACAAAATTGAGTTAGAAAATCAAGGAGTATATGAAATCCCATGCACTGCCTGCCCCACCACATACATCGGACAAACCAACAGAAGAATAAGTGCACGCATTGAAGAACACAAGAACTCAGTCAAAAAAGAGGAACCAACTTCTTCCCTGGTCCAACACCTTAAAGCCACGGGGCACGATATTGACTTTAAAAAGACCAGAACTATCGCCAAAACTGTACACTTTAACAACAGAATAATCAGAGAAGCCATCGAGATAGAAAAACACCCACACGGCATGAACAAATGAGATGATATCTCCCACCTACCAGCCATTTGGAAACCCGCCCTTATTGACAAACGAGTCCCTAACACGAGGAATGACACCAGACTCACACTCACGAGGTCCACACAGGATGTCACCACCACACATCCACCCAGAAAGCAGACCCAAACCTGCACTGATCATGAAGCACGACCAAGGACCAGAAGCCAGACCGCAGCTGCAACATTAGCCATTTCAAACCTCTCCAATCCATACATGCAGGAGACTGACACCCACTATGAAGATGTAGCACAACCACAAACATGAAGCCAAACAAAACAATGCAGCTCACCAGCTCAAATCCCCCTGCAACTCAGACTAATCTGAGCACAACCAAGCCCCCACCCAAACAGGACACACCCCCAGCCAATCAGAGCACAAAAACTCCCATCCAATCAGAGCACAGCCAAGCTTCCACCCAATTAGTTCAAACCCCCACTAGCAGTTAAAAAGGAAGAAACAGCTGCAATCACACATTGCTCCCAGAAGCACGAAGCTGAAGCCTGAAGATGCCGAATGAGACTTCATCGAAACACTTCCAATTTTATGCGGGAGAAAACCCGAATAACCAAAGACCTACATAGATAGATAGATAGATAGATAGATAGATAGATAGATAGATAGATAGATAGATAGATAGGTAGGTAGGTAGGTAGGTAGGTAGGTAGGTAGGTAGGTAGGTAGGTAGGTAGGTAGGTAGGTAGATAGATAGATAGATGATAGATAGATGATAGCTAGATGATAGCTAGCTAGCTATATAGAGAGAGATAGATAGATAGATAGATAGATAGATAGATAGATAGATAGATAAATAGATATAGATAGATAGATAGATAGATAGATAGATAGATAGATAGATAGATAGATAGATAGATAGATAGATAGATAGATGATAGATAGATATAGATAATAGATAGATGATAGATAGATGATAGATAGGTGATAAATCTACCTCTATCTATCTATCTATCTATCTATCTATCTATCTATCTATCTATCTATCTATCTATCTATCTATCTATCTACCTACCTACACACACATATGTGTGTGTGTGTGCGTGTGTGTGTGTGTATTGGGTGATTGTATATAAGATATTGCCAGTTGTTGTTTTTATTATTTAATCCTTGTAGTGGCTCTGAAGTCTAGATGGATACCTTGGGAAACAGGAGATGTTTATTTATCAAGTACTCTCATTTTCATAGTTGCCTGGATCAGAGGAAATTTAATGGAAAGCCATCTTTTAGAAGGAATCTGAAAGGACTTTTGTGAAGTATGTTAGACACAAAACTATTGAATCCTTCCTGATTGCATACAGGTAGCTACTTGGAAAAAGTTTCCAAGTTGTCTGCACTATGTTCACCTGACAGCTGTCAGTATAAATATCTTTAGAAACTGCTGACTGAGATGTAATAGCACAATCAAGAGGTAAACAAGCAGATAAAATAGATATTTTGCTCCAGTAGAGTTGTGATAGTAAGGAATATTAACTGCATAATCTCACTGTCTTTTTGAATTTAAAAGCACCTTAAGGTTCTTTGGTAAAAAAAAATGTGAATTGTGTGGTTTTGGCATAAGGGAGAGGCATAGTGTGCTAAGTCATAAATTTATTCACATGTTATGGCCTTAATCTCATTCCAAATAGTAATATTGTTCATATTTTAAAGGGCATTTTTAAAAAAACAAACAAACACATAAATGTGATTTACACTGTAACTGCCTGCACATTTAGGTTGAATACTTAAGAGAATATTTATTCATTTGTATATTTATAGACAACAAATCACTCCCTAAAAGGCTATGGTTTGCAGCAATATTCATATTAGATATATAAAAGTGATTTCTTTCCCTCTCTCTCTCTCTCTCTGTCCCTCTGTCCCTCTCTCTCTCTCTCTCTCTCTCTCTCTCTCTCTCTCTCTCTTTCTCTCTCTCTCTCTCTCTCACACACACACATACACATCAGTAGTAACATTCAAGTTATCAGGTGCCCCATCTATCAAATAATATCTGAAAAATTAGAACATAGAATAATAGAGTTGGAGAGGATCTCAGAGCTCTTATAGTCAAAGGCCCTACTCCTTCTCCATTTCAGACAAATGATTGTCCAGTCGCTTTTTGAAAGCCTTCGGAGATGGAGCACCTACAACTTCTGAAGCCAAGCTGTTTCACTGGTTGATTGCTCTCACCATTAGTAAATTTCTCCTTAGTTCTAGATTGCTTCTCTCCTTGGTTAGTTTCCATCCATTGCTTCTTGTCTTGCCTTTCGATGCTTTGGACAATAGTTTTACTCCCTTGCCTTTGTAGGAACCTCTAAAATAGCTCGCCAGCTTCTAAAGTAGCCTGAGATATCTTCTGGGAAGGGATTCCCACAAAATCTAGGCCACCTTAGAAACAGAAACAAAATTAAACTAAAACTTTCGCTGTGTTCTTTTTTCTTACTCCTTAATGGTTATAAATCCGAAATGAAGTTCATTTGCTAAATGATGGATAGACAACCTTTTCAAAGACCAGAGTTAAAGCAGACACAATTAGATAAACAGGATGGACTGATCTCTCCTTGGATTTGGAGATATTCCATTCCGTTTTGCTATTTTGCATGATTATCAGAATCAAGTTGAAATCTACCATTATTGACCCTGGGATCATTTGTTATCCGTGCCTCTGGGACAGAGGTGGTATTCACCTGGTTCAGACCGGTTCAGGTGAACCGGTAGCAGTGACTGCAGGTCGGCCCGCCCGGATGTAATGCCATCCTATTTAGCCACATTTTTGAGGCCAGCTACATGCATGGAAGGCACACACACGAGCAAAGCACATGCGTGGAAGGCCAGGTGCATGCACATGTGTGGAAGGCCAGGCACATGTGTGGAAGGCATGCGTGCGGTGAACCAGTGGTAAGAATATGTGATACTCACTGCTGCTCTGGGAGATTTTTCAAAGGAGATAAATGATAAAATGGATGGATCTACTTTCCAGATATTTGATCATGAAGGACTTTAAATTGGGACCCAAAACCAACTGACATTTTCTCAACTTTTATTGTGGAACATAAAGACCTACCCACATACCCACAGCCTATATGTCTCATTGAAATTCTTCGACGCTTCCCGTAGAATTCTTTCAGGTGTTTCTTATAACCCAGATACTTTACGTTCAGTTCAAGATTTGCTGTAGGCAAAACTCAGTGGTAATTCTGATTAGCTTCTCCTAAGATCCCTATGTCCAAAACAGACATAAGAGAAATCTACTTCAGGCCAGAGATTTCTTTTTCTGTACGGCGCAGAGTCAGGTAATGAAGCTATGATGTTAAATTTATGAATGGCAATTGCAACTGGAATAGCCTTCTAGTCCACTGCTCTTAAATCTTAAAGTATTCTTTCCCAATTCATTTCAAACAGAACAGTGACCACACTTCTCAAAACCTCTTTGTCCTGCAATAACATTTCTGCCCCCATCCACAAGGTACAGATTAGACCAGGGGTCTCCAACCTTGGCAACTTTAAGACTTGTGGTCTTCAACTCCCAGAATCCCTCAGCCACAAGTCTTAAAGTTGCCAAGTTTGGAGACCCCTGGATTAGACAGAGTGCCTCAATCCTTTTGGACTCACATGTCTTTGCAACTTCGTTAACTTCGTTCTTTTAATTTTGGAACTACTATGATATTAGATTTTTTTCATAGTAAAGAGCCTCACCAAATCAGAGTTTTGAAATAAGTTACAGATGCATCTTACTCCATGATTCCAATATTGGCATATATAGCCTTTCACAAATGATCTTGGATTTCTTTAGCAGGTCACAATTTTAGGCTAACTCACTTTTTTTTTTTTGTAAGTTTATATCAGGGCTCAGCAACCCGAGGCTCTGGAGCTGCATGTGGCTCTTTCATTCCTCTGCTGTGGCTCCCCGTTGCTAGTCGGTATAAGGAAAAGATACCATGGAGGAGGAGGAGGAGGAGGAGGAGGAGGAGGAGGAGGAGGAGGAGGAGGAGGAGGAGGAGGAGGGGAGGAGGAGGAGGAGGAGGAGGAGGAGAAGAGGAGGAGGAGGAGGAGACTCTATGGTGGGGGAACCGGACTTCTGGTCGGCTCCAGAATTGAATGGGGGGGCTTCCAGTTAAGACCTTTGTGACTCTTTGAGTGTTTAAGGTTGCCAACCCCTGGTTTAGATAATCAGTATTCAGGTGTTTCAGTATTCAACCCAGTAGGAGTGTTGGTAGGATTCCATAAAGTTCATCCCAACAATATGTAAGCACTTTCAGTCCAAAAGTAATTGCCACAAAGCTGGCCTATGGGGAAAAATGAAAAAAATTATAAGTGGTTTACATCTTTATTAAGACTAATTCAAATAACACAAAACAGTAACCAAATACTTATTGAAGTGATAATCAGGCAAGATGGTATTAACTACCATCTAACACAGTGGTTCTCAACCTTTATAGTGTTGCGACCCCTTTAATACAATTCCCCATGATGTGGCGACCCCTGAGGATCTCAGTGCACCTCAGCAGCCGCAGAAGGGGGGGGAAGCGGCAAACTGTTTTTTTGAATTTATCGTGCCTGAAGCCGTATTGGCTAGCGATCTGAACTGCTTGCGATTGCCTTGAGGATGGAGGCATTAAAGCGGAGACTCCTCCCCTATTAAGTTTATGGTGCCTGAAGCCAGATTAGGCTAGCAATTGGGAGTGATTGCAGCTGGCTTGAGAGGGAGACATCAGAGCAAAGATTTCTCTCTTTCTTAATTCATTGCGCCTGAAGCCGAATTCGGCTAGCGATTTGAAGAGCCTGCAGCTGGCTTGTGGAGTCAACCATTGGAGCGCGATTCTTTGACTCGCAAGTATACTTCCCATATTTCCGACGGTCTTAGGCGACCCCTGGCAAATTGTCATTCAACCCCCAACGGGGTCGCGACCCACAGGTTGAGAACCGCTGATCTAACATAACTCATTCATCTATTTCATCCATAAGATTATGGTTGAACATCCATCTGAGAATGCAGATTGTAGCCTGCACCAGCTCAGTGAATTATTCAGAGAAAAAGTCATGATGGATATAGAGAAAACCAGCATCCTATGACACAGAATGTACAAGAATCTCAGGAACAGATGTTTACCAAGCCGGTATGTGTCAATTCTCTTTTCTCTTTCTAATTATTCTGTTGCTAATAGAACTTTCAAACATGTAAATTGGGTTTTCTATTTCACTTCATTTGACTTAATCAACCAAACAACTACCCTTTCTTTGTTATACTTCACAATTATATTACAATTATGATAGACTTCAAACGAGCACGTTAAGTCATAACATAAATGCCAACATCAAATAAGCAGAAGGCAAAGCAAACCAATTCCTTTCCTTTCCTTTCCTTTCCTTTCCTTCCTTCCTTCCTTCCTTCCTTCCTTCCTTCCTTCCTTCCTTCCTTCCTTCCTTCCTTCCCTCCCTCCCTCCCTCCCTCTCTCCTTCCTTTCTTCCTTCCTTTCCTCCTCCTCCTCCTCTTCTTTCTTTCTTTCTTTCTTTCTTTCTTTCTTTCTTTCTTTCTTTCTTTCTTTCTTTCTTTCTTTCTTTCTTTCTTTCTTTCTTTTTCTTCCTTCCTCCTTCCCTCTCCGTCTCCTCATTTATTGACTTTTCTGTAGCTGATCAATCCACCCTCACAAATTGATGACGTTTACATTTTGACAGATATTTAACTGATATTAAACAGCAACGTTATCTCAGTTCTATTGTGACTACAATGTCTGAAATAATGGATGGAATGTGAGAAGATCAAATATTTTTTCTTCCTGGAGGCCTTTGCAACAAGACAAAAATAAATGATAGGATGTAGCATTTGGAGTTCTTCAGTTCTATGTCTTACGTGTAGTTAATATACATAGAATGAAACAAATAGCAATTTGTTGCAAGGGTCTCACAGAAGATGAAATGTTGAAGATTCAAAGTAAAAAAAAGGCATTTGCTCTCTCCCTGTGCTTTTTTTTTTAAACAAAGCTCACCATGTGCTTGTTGACTGTGTCAATAAAACCCACCCCACAGAGCTACAACAGGTGTTCTGTTTTAAATTGGCTTCCCAATGTTGCTGCAGCTGAAATTAAAGGACATCCCCAGTATAGGAACACAGGACTTCTGGCAATGAAAACTTCCAAAGCAAAACAAAGTACAGAAACAGAAGGTGTTCCAACCGCCATTTTTAGACGGGACCAGGGAGGAGGAAAGGAGATGGAATAAACAAAATTTCCTTTTCTTTGCGTTGGTGGTCTAGGAAGTTTCAAGTTTTAAAAAAGTTTGAAAGAGGCTCTATATTTGAGATCTAGGGACAGAAAGATGCAAAAATCGCAAGGCGAACTAGGTTTTCAACATTAAGAAAGTCTCTTTGGAGAGAACTCAGTGGTGGGATTCCAATAATTTAACAACCGTTTCTCTGCCCTAATGACTGGTTGGGTGGGCATGGCCACGGAGGGGGTGTGACAGCACTAGGCCTCCTGCACCCACTTGGGAGCAAAAAATGGCCCATGAGACACACTGCCCCCCTATGTCCTGTTTTGGGCCTAGTAGGCCTCCCTGAAGCCTCATGGGAGTGAAAATGGGCCACGGGAGGCGTGCCATTTTGGGCCTATGGGGCCTCCCTAAGCCTCCTGGGAGTGAACTGCACCCCCCACGCCTCATTTTGGGCCTAGTGGGAGGCCTCCCTGAAGCCTCGTGGGAGGGGTGGGGCACGAAGGGGCGGAGCCAACCAGCAATTTAACTACAAGTTCGCCTGAACCAGCTTGAACTGGCTGAATCCCACCACTGAGAGAAATATTATGTAGTTAGGCAGATCAGCCTTTAGGCCGGTCAGTCCATCTATCTTTGGGATAACGTCTTCAGCTTTTAGGGAATATCTGTTCGGCAAATCTTTCACATTTGCTTGATATCAGGGAAAAAAATTAGATGCTCAGTCTCAAGCAATCTCTGAGCAGTGTGTGTCTGCACGCAAACCAACACAAATCAATGTATTGAAGCTTATTGATTTTAATGATAACAATTACAATAACAGAGTTGGAAGGGACCTTGGAGGTCTTCTAGTCCAACCCCCTGCCCAGGCAGGAAACCCTACACCATTTCAGACAAATGGTTATCCAACATTTTCTTTAAAACTTCCAGTGTTGGAGCATTTACAACTTCTGGAAGCAAGTTGTTCCACTGATTAACTGTTCTAACTGTCAGGAAATTTCTCCTTAGTTCTAAGTTGCTTCTTTCCTTGATCAGTTTCCACCCATTGCTTCTTGTTCTGCCCTCAGGTGCTTTGGAGAACAGCCCGACTCCCTCTTCTTTGTGGCAACCCCTGAGATATTGGAACACTGCTATCATGTCTCCCCTAGTCCTTCTTTTCATTAAACTAAACATACCCAGTTCCTGCAACCGTTCTTCATATGTTTTAGCCTCCAGTCCCCTAATCCTCTTTGTTGCTCTTCTCTGCACTCTTTCTAGAGTCTCAACATCTTTTTTACATTGTGGCGACCAAAACTGAATGCAGTATTCCAAGTGTCTTTCATAGAGCTGTGTGCTACCCCCAGCAAGTCATGGAGCAGTATTCCATTTACAGTAACTGCCACAATAGGTGATTTTCAAACTCTTTTCCAGAAAGCTGGATGGAGTCCTCCAAACACGAACAGGATATGTCATTTAGGAGGCTGGAATTGACAGTGATGCCTTTGCACTGGCTTTTGATTTTCCCTGGAAATTTTCCTCTATTCAATGTCCTAGATGTGAGATGACCGGGGCTTGAATGACGGAGACCAGGGACTCCTGACCAGTGGTGAAATCTGAACCGGTTTAATACCGGTTTGCTGGCTGTACATGCACGCTGCTTGCACATGCGTGGTGCGCACACAGTGCATGGCAAAAGAAGGCATGTGGTAAGTAGAACAGCGCGGGGGGCGGGATGATCAGCTGTGGTGTGTGATTTTTTTTTTTTACTTTTAAAAGCATTTTTTTACAACCTATTTGACCGAAGAGGTTGTAAATAAATACTGCATGAATCAAGAAGAGGGCCGTGAAAATATTTACAGATCCCTCACATCCCGGACATAAACTGTTTCAACTCCTACCCTCAAAACGACGCTATAGAGCACTGCACACCAGAACAACTAGACACAAGAGCAGTTTCTTCCCCCAAATGCCATCACTCTGCTAAACAAATAATTCCCTCAACACTGTCAAACTATTTACTAAATCTGCACTATTAATCTTCTCATCGTTCCCATCATCCATCTCCTCCCACTTATGACTGTATGACTGTAACTTTGTTGCTGGTAATCCTTATGATTTATATTGATATTGATTGTTTCTTGATTGCTTATTTGTAGCTTATGACTATCATTAATTGTTGTATCATTAAGTGTTAAATTTGTACCCTATGACTATCATTAAGTGTTGTAGGTGTTGTACCTTGATGAAGGTATCTTTTCTTTTATGCACACTGAGAGCATATGCACCAAGACAAATTCCTTGTGTGTCCAATCACACTTGGCCAATCAAAAATTCTATTCTATTCTATTCTATTCTATTCTATTCTATTCTATTCTATTCTATTCTATTCTATTCTTTTAAAAGTAAAAAAAAGCCTCTGATGATCATGCGGCTCAACTGTGATCATCAGAGCCTTTTTTTTACCTTTTAAAAGCATTTTTACAACCTATTCTGCTGAAGAGGTTGTAAATAAATGCTTTTAAAAGTAAAAAAAAAAAGCCTCTGACGATCGTGCGGCTCAGCTGGGCATAGGCAGGGAGGCAGGGATTTTTGCTAATAAAACCACCCGCTGCCATCGCTACCGGATCGGCCAATCCGGTCCGAACCAGGAGCATTTCACCCCTGCTTGAAAGGAAAGCTGAAATAGAATTTGGACATACTATATGGGGCGAAGCACATTAAATTGCCTCAATTTAAACAGAAATTTGTCTGTTTGTGTGTGTGTAAAATGTATTCTTAAATCAGGTTCATTTTATTCCAATCCATTCCAACTATGGATGCCATATTTGTCCTCCAGAAATTCAGGAAAACATGAGATAGTAAAGCAAAAACAAGACACAGAAAACTGTCCATCTGGATTTCTTGCAGCCTAGGATATGGTGAAGGTAACTTGGAATCTCAGTTCAACTGGCGCAATTATCTACTATAATTATCTTCTATTTCACATGGAACTGAGCGTCCAATTTTTTCTGCAAGAGGCAGAAATCTTGTGGTTCCAACTCTCAAAAGGGAAAACATTGCCAGGCATTAGAGAGGCTGGTCAGCTTCTTTCGTGATCAATAGTCATTCAATAAATTGAATAAATCAGTTATGAGGAAACTGCTTCTGGATAATCTCTTAGGAGCTTTCCTGAACAAAGTTGCTGATCACGGTGGGCTGAAAAACTTGATAACTCCAAAACAGACCTAAGTGCTTTTGCAGTTTTGTGGTAGGTTTCTCACTTTGTATGCTTCTCATCGATGATTCAAATTAAAGTACTTTTCATGCTTGGAGACTATTTCTGTCAGACTGATTTCTATCAGAGAGAAACGTGTTTATGACTTGAAGATACTTTGGAAAACTTGCAGGTGGCCTATAATTTCTAGGTGAATTGACACAAAGATGAAGGTTCTGCTTTGTATCAAAAGTTAGGTTTTTCTGGTATTTATTTATATATATATAGGTCTTTGGTTGTTCGGGTTTTCTCCCGTGTAAAATTGGAAGTGTCTTGGCGACGTTTCGACGAAGTCTCATTCGTCATCTTCAGGCTTCAGCTTCGTGCTTCTGGGAGCAATGTGTGATCGCAGTTGTTTCTTCCTTCTAACTGCTAGTGGGGGTTTGAACTGATTGGGTGGGAGCTTGGCTGTGCTCTGATTGGATGGGGGGTTTTCTGTGCTCTGATTGGCTGGGGGTGTGTCATGTGTTGGTGGGGGCTTGGTTGTGCTCAGTCTAGTCTGTGCTGCAGGGGGATTTGAGCTGGTGAGCTGCATAGCTGTTGTTTGGCTTTGTGGTCGTGCTACATCTTCATAGTGGGTGTCAGTCTGCTGCATGAATGGATTGGAGGGGTTTGAAATGGCTAATGTTGCAGCTGCGGTCTGGCTTCTGGTCCTTGGTCGTGCTTCATGATCAGTGTGGGTTTGGGTCTGCTTTCTGGGTGGATGTGCGGTGGTGACATCCTGTGTGGACCTTGTGAGTGTGGGTCTGGTGTCATTCCTCGTGTTAGGGACTCGTTTGTCAATAAGGGCGGGTTTCCAAATGGCTGGTAGGCGGGAGGTGTCATCTCGTTTGTTCATGCTGTGTGGGCGTTTTTCTATCTCAATGGCTTCTCTGATTATTCTGTTGTTAAGGTGTTCAGCTTTGGCGATAGTCCTGGTCTTTTTAAAGTCAATATCATGTCCTGTGACTTTAGAAAAACCCCCATCCAATCAGAGCACAGCCAAGCTCCCACCCAATCAGTTCAAACCCCCACTAGCAGTTAGAAGGAAGAAACAGCTGCGATCACACATTGCTCCCAGAAGCACGAAGCTGAAGCCTGAAGATGACGAATGAGACTTCGTCGAAACGTCGCCAAGACACTTCCAATTTTACACGGGAGAAAACCCGAACAACCAAAGACCTATATACAAACACCCCTGAAAACCTCAGAAAACAAATATATATATATATATATATATATATATATATATATATATATATATATATATATATATATATATATATATATATATATATATAGAGAGAGAGAGAGAGAGAGAGAGAGAGAGGGAGGGAGGGAGGGAGGGAGAGGGAGAGAGAGAGAGGTTTTCGCGGGTTTTTCATTTTCTCCTAGAAGCATGAAGCTCTAAACACCTAGCCTGAAGATGACGAATGGGATTTCGTCAAAACATCACCAAGACACTTCCAATTTTACGCGGGAGAAAACCCGAATAACCAAAGACCGACCGACCGACATACATACATACATACATACATATATATATATATATCCCAAAGGACTATTATAGTTGCCTAAAAATGTTGTATATAAGTAAAATATACATACTTATCAGGGGTGAAATGCTCCTGGTTCAGACCGGATCGGCCGATCCAGTAGCAATGGTGGCGGGTGGTTCGGAGAACCGGTAGCAAAAATCCCCATGCCCAGCTGAGCCATGTGATCATCAGAGCCTTTTTTTTTACTTTTAAAAGCATTTTTTAAACAAACTCTTCGGCCGAAGAGGTTGTTAAAAACAATGCTTTTAAAGGGTTAAAACAAGGCTCTGACGATCCCAGCTGAGGTGCCTGATCTCAGAGCCTTTTTTTTTTTTTTACTTTTAAAAGCATTTTTAAAAGGTAAAAAGGCTGAAGCCTGCTAGGAAAAAAATGGGGAGTGTAGGCAAAAAATGGGCGGGGGGTTCATTAGAGAGAGGGTGGGGAGGAGAGGAAGGAAGGACTACAAACCTGACACTAGACGCAGCTTCAGAGGATAATCCAGGGCTGGAACGGACCTGGAGGTCATCTAGTCCAATCCTGCTACAGCAGGACATTGTTAGTGAATTTCTGTCTTTTGATCCCCCAGTCATATAGCCATGCCGACCCAGTCACATGACCCCCACCAAGCCACACCCACAGAACCGGTAGGAAAAAAAATTAGATTTCACCACTGATACTTATACATGGATCAAGGCTTAGGTTTAGGGATTTAAAGAAAAAAGAATCTCAGAAGACCATTGCCCTTTGAGGACACAAAGAATTAAATAGATTGACTAAAAATTAATCCTATTGACCAAAATAGTTTGCTTTTATTTGCTGATTTTTATCAGCACTATCTATGTATCAACACATTTTAGGTACTTGGATCAGGTTTATTTTAAGTAGTTTTAATCACTCTTTTTTTCTGAACCACTCAAAAGCCAAAGATGTTTTAGCTTGTTAGAAATGCTTCCTTTATTTATGTAAGCTAAGGTCAAGCTTGCCATCATCTAAATTTCTATATTTTAAGACAATATTTCTCAACCTTAGCAATTTGAAGATGTGTGGACTCCAACTCCCAGAATTCTCCTGCCAGCCATGCTGGCTGGGGAATTCTGGGAGTTGAAGTCCACACATCTTCAAATTGCTACGGTTGAGAAACACTGTTGTCCAAGGGTCCAACTAATGGGCTGAACCAATTCAACAACTCTGAGACTTTTTACTTTCTCAAAGAACTGTTTTATTGAGTACATCATTTTGTCACAAATGAAAACAAAACCAGCTTTGACTATTTCCTGCATTTTCAGTAAAATTAAAGAATAGATAATACCGTCCCTCATTGCCATAGTCACGTTGTCCAATTAGGTGTTCTGGCATTTCCTTGGTAACTTTTTCCAGTCTCTGGCCAGCACCTGTTGAGATCACCTTGGTTCCCATGAGATAGTGGGTTGTTTTGTCTAGTTTGCATTCCAAGCTTCTCCCCGCTCTCATTCTGTGTGGCAACCTGAGAAATGGAAAGAGGGTTGTGACAGGCCTGATCTATTTCAAAGTTGACAATTGTCTTAAGTGATATTATCAGATATCCTGATTGAAATATCAGCACAGGAAGACTGTCTTGGTGAGTTGTGGACTTGTCTAGAGTTATTTGGCCACCTGTTCTGTCTCCTCCCAGCCTCAGCCACGTGAGCTGGCTAAACGAGCCAGTAATTGAGTTCATGGCTGCTATCAGTCCTGGCAGGGAATCTGCAGCTGCCTGCCAAAGTCTCCCTTTTATCTTGGGGTTGCCAGGCAACCAGGAAGTCAGCAGTCCAGGCTGAATGTTCAGCTCAATTCTCCAAGAGTCAAAGAGTTCAGCTCAATTTTTGCTCGTCACGGAGCAGAAGAGCAGCCAGGGCTGCTTTTATATTCTGTGAGGTATGGCTCCATGACTCAGCACTTCCTAGGCCTTCTCCACCCCTGCTTCTGTTGTTCCCGCCTCTCCTGCCTACGAAATCTAGGGTCCAGCCAGGCCTGATTGCCATCAGCTGGGTCTGAAGGCGTGGCCGGAGGGGTGGAAGAGTCAGGGGATGGAGGTCTTGTTATCTCCTCCACCTGGCCTGCCCCTGGCTCCTGGAGCTGAGCCAAGGAAGCTGGTGCTCCAGAGGTAAGTCTTGACAGCCCTTCCCCCTCACTTTCCAAGTCACTTTCTGGCAGGGGGCCCGGCTCGGGGGGCGCAGACACAACACCACCATTGTTGGCTACCAAAACAGTGCCAACCTCCATGCTTGATGGTTTGTTTCTGAAGCTTATAGACAATGTTCACAAAGAGGCATCTAAGACTTGAGGTCTCAAAAGTATTTCTTCTCTTTTTCTCTGGAGATAGGGTTAGAGTTAGTTTCATTAAGTATGTGGGTTTTTCTATTTGCCAAATCTGAACTTTAAAACTTTTGCCTACAGTATCTCCCATCACCATGAAGGAACTATGGTGGTGCAACAGAAAGAGCCAAATTGGCACAGTGGTAAGAATGCAATATTGCTGGCTGATTCTGCTCACTGCCAGGAGTTTGATCCTGGCCAACTCAAGGTTGACTTAGCCTTCCATTCTTCTAAGGTTGGTAAAATGACCCAGATTGTGGGGGGGAAATATGCTGACTCTGTAAACTGCTTAGAGAGGGCTGTAAAAGCATTATGGAGTGGGTGTATAAGTCTAAGTGATATTGCTATCAAGACATTTTGCAAACGAAGAGGAAATATGCATAATGAGGGAACATTATGTCAATTATCTCCAGTCATTTCTAGAGATTATTAGTGAATAGTGGAACTTAATGTTTTCTCTTTTTGATTTTTTTTAAATGAAAGAGGCGTTCTTTGCAAACTAAAAGAATAGAAATTTAAAGAAGAAAATGTAAAGAAAAGTAGTAAGTAAATAGAAAAAAATGAAAAAAGACAAAGCAAGAAAGAATCTTCTTTACAATAGTTCTAAATACATTTACAATTTTTCCTTTCTCTCTATAGCAGGGGTCTCCAACCTTAGCAACTTTAAGCCTGGGGGACTTCAACTCCCAGAATTGCAAAGCTGTCTGGGGAGTTCTGGGAGTTGATGAAATCCTCCAGGCTTAAAGTTGCCAAGGTTGGAGACTCCTGGTCTATAGCTATAATGTGGACTGTTTTCCTCCCATATTCAATCCATTCTAGCTGTCAAATCCATAAGTCACAAGTGTTTCTTTTCAACAAAAACTCCGTTTAAGAGTTTCCAGTCACACACACACAAAAATGTAGTTGTCATCTTTTCCCTAATCAATCAAATTCATTTGGCCATCTCTGCCAATTCTGTTATCTTCACCAATCATTCCTCCATTGTGGGTAGGGAACAATAGTGGCCAAAATTGCGGAAACCTTTTGGGAAAAGTGTATTTTCTAAAACTAGCTAATAACACCATTTTTGGGGGGGGGGGAGGGGAGTAGTACCATAAAATTATATATCAATGGAAAGATAATTTAATCAAGAACGTAATGCAATAACTTTTATGAAGGATTTGCTATTAGAATAGCAGTTACAGTATAAAGAAGAAAAGTAAAACACATAGAAAAAACAAAATATACAAAAAATATCACCATGTCAGTTAATACTTAGTTGGGCAACCTTTAGCATGAATTACAGTCTTACAACGTCTTCCCATGGAGTGAACCAAGTCTTTTAGTTCTGCAGCTGTTAAAATGTGGAACCAAGATTGAATGATTACTTCTGTAAACTGGGTTTTATTGATGGGTCGCTTCTGACTAACAAGTTTCTTTAGTCGGCGCCATAGATTTTCAATTGGGTTAACATCAAGGCCATTCCAGCAGTGGAATAGAATTATCTTGAAACTCAAAAAAAAAAAAAAAAAGTGGTGTTATTACCCATCAAACCTCAAAAATACACTTTTCCCAACAAGTTTCCATAATTTTGGCCACTACTGTAGTAGTTTCAAGCCCTTCATAAAAATTTGTGAACTTTCACTGAGCTTCTTATTTTCTGTTTTGCTATCATAGCAAATTTGGAAATACGTTTATGAGAACGCTGCTTAAAATTATATACTGCATTGGATTCTTATCTTCTTAAAAAAAAGGGGGGCAGGAAAAACCCTCCACATTTCTTCCTAATGTATACAGCTGCAGTATATAATTATCTAGAGAAATCTTAGAAGACAGTGTCTCTTAAGCACACAATTCTAGGATAGCTTGTTTCATATTTACATAACGCTGGCCTGAAGGAATCATTTTCAGAACATGTTCTCTGTACATGTTCAGTTCCTCCTTTGAGACTTGCTACACCACACTATTCTGCATAGCTAAATGCACAGATCTCGGTTGCTGTATTTGTGCATATGTTTGCCTGGGGAAAAAAAAGGGTATGCGTGTGGTGGCTCAGTGGCTGAGCTTGTTGATCGAAAGGTCGGCAGTTCCGCGATTTGAATCCCTAGTGCCGTGTAACGGGGTGAGCTCCTGTTACTTGTCCCAGCTTCTGCCAACCTAGCAGTTCGAAAGCAGGTAAAAAATGCAAGGAGAAAAATAGGCACCACCTTTGGTGGGAAGGTAACAGTGTTCCGTGAGCCTCTGGCATTTAGTCATGCCGGCCACATGACCATGGAGACGTCTTCAGACAGCGTTGGCTCTTCGGCTTTGAAACGGAGATGAGCACCGCCCCCTAGAATCAGGAACGACTAGCACATATGTACAAAGGGAACCTTTACCTTTATGCCTGTCTATATGTTTGTGTGGACATGGGTTCTGTCCATGGTGAGCAAGATAAAAAGAAAGTTTTTAAAGAGCAATCTTCAAATCTATCACACCAAAGTAAAAAATCAATAGCTCCTTCTTATAAAAGTCATGCAGGGAATCAGAATGCCAAAATACTGGGCTTGAACAGATAATATAAATTAGTGTTCTTCATCAAAGAGAAATCCTTTGGAATAGAAGGTTACGAGAGCAGAATCAATATTCTTTTTCTGGATATGACAACTTTTGAGTTTATAAAGCAAGTTCTATTTCCCGCTTCAATTGATCCAGTAGTTCAGATTCACACATTTTTAATATTACAGGAATAATACATATTCTCACCCAGTGAGATATATCAGTGTCTTTAATATGTGGAAACAGGTGAGGTTAATATATAATAAGTTGTTTTGTTTCTTGTCAGAAACTGGTAGATTATCAGTTTACCATCAATGGAGAATGGAATCTGGAGCATCTAGAAAGCCATAGACTTCTCATCCCTAGATTAATATTATAACCACAAGACTTTTTTTCCTTCTTCTTTCAATCTTATAGCATTTTCTACTGATGAGAACCGAAGCCTCAGGCATCTCTTGCCATGTGATGACCTTCTCCTGAGTTAAGTATTTTTTCTGGTGAGACCTGTCTGAGGGCAACCTGGTCTACCCAATTATGGGATGTGTTAACTTGCAGAGCATCCCTGGCCTGCTATCAAGTTGCCATAGGCAAGGGGGATGGGAAACCGACGAAGCAGCATGGCAGCCGAAAATGGAAGCACATTCCAGACACATCTCTCTCAAGGCTGTCTCCCAGGGTTACCCACAGTGGCCCGAGGGGAGTGATCTCTATAACCTGTGAAACTGCTCTGTTGGTGAATGTGATTGATGACACACCCTGGGGGGAGGGGGGGAACAGGGTCTTGATTGGGGAGTAAATTACGTGGGGTCAGAGTTGGCTTCACCTAGAATGTGCCAACACGAAGGTCCTAATGAATAACTCAATTTCTTTGAAACTTGGCTCGAGGCTCATGATTTAATTAGGGCATCTGTCAGAACATACTGCTTCTGCCTTCGCCTTTCAGCCCTAATCCAGGAGTCTTCGCGGGCAGTCACTTTCATGACAAACTATTTTTGTGTTGAGTTCTCCTGAGTTATTAGAAAAATCAAGTGGCCCAATAAGGCAGGAATTCATAAAAATGATTGCTTTCAATTCCATTGGCTCATCCTTTGAAAGTAGGAGGCTCCTGAAGTCTCAAGGGATTCCTTAATAAAAAGGGATTTAACACTAGGTCTTCTTGGGACTACAGAAGAACTCTTGGGCATTTGCAAATGGGATGCTGGTTATGGTTTTTGTACTGCTAGAGAATAGACTCAACAGAGGCACCATTTTAATTTGAATATTTCATGGCCCAAACTAGGATGTATCTGGGATGGTGTATTTTATTTATACTTTGACTGCTGACCAAGAGCACTGGCTTTTAAATAACTTTCTGAGCCCTGGTCTGATTTTGGGTTGTGTGATTGGCTGGCTGTAGTTGCTGAGTCATAGTCCTTGGTGTTAAGTACCGTCTGTGTGAATGTCTATTAGTGCTGGTGTTGTTGTTTGAATGTCTTCTGAAGATGTCACGGTCTGGTTTCAGGTTGATTTGATCAGCTGCGTGTGATGTGGTCCAATTTCTTG